>NW_008588626.1:0-4313 GCF_000691845.1 Merops nubicus
ATATATATATATATATATACAGGGAATGATCATAATACACAGATCTTACATTATATTTACAAAATTTAAATCCTCAACGAACCAACCACCTGGCAGTGTGGAAGAACACTGCTCTCAAATGCATGCAGTTAACTGTGTTCCCTTCATAAACTTCACAAAAATCCAACCATTATGAAGCTCTCTGGTGAAAGCCTCCATTTAAAAGACCCTATTTCTGAAACGCCAACGTGCCTGTACTTCTGATACTTCACACAGTCTTAACCAGAACTGCTCAGCATGTCAGGAGTGGCTGGGGAAGACCATAACTTCATCTTTATCCATTACTGCCACTTCAGTTGAGCATTCAGTACATAATACTGGATGATACACTTCCTCCTCTTCTTGGTTGGACTGCACAGAGGTAGTTTCTTCACTGTGCTTCATTTTCTTACTTCTTTTCTTTACCTTCTTCCTGTATTTCAGAACCTCATCTTTGTTGACAACACAGTTCATCACAAACATCGCTCTATATTGGGTTTTGTAGGACTCATGTCTACAGAGAAGGGGAGAAAATGCAAGTCATGCCATTAGTAAAACTCTGCTTCCAAGAGATGGGTTATCATCACTGGAAATGGGATTAAAGACAGGAGGCACCGTGCCAAAGGGCTGAGCACCAGATAAATGTGAAGCTTTATAAGCATCAGGACACCAACTGTCCAGCTGCAGTTCAACACCAGGCTGCAGCTTCACAGCCGGCTATGCCAGCTCAAGAGGCGGCTGCAGAAGTCCTCTCTTGACTTTGCTGGCTTCACTGCTTGTAGAACACTGTGCTGAGCTACTGTGTTTTATCAAACCTATAAAAGACCAGTCTGACAATCAAAATGGACTGTCTTCTGTCAGTTCAGTGAACTGAAGTACCGAACTACAGAACAGGGTCAAGGAGCACCAGAGCCAGAAAAGGGAAAAGAGTAAGCAATAGCACCCGCTACTTAGGTGATTTCAGGCTGCTGCGGAATTTCACCCTCTATCACCAAAAGTACTCAATAAATGAGAGGTAGTGTATTCCTCATTTCACAAGATTTCTTTCTCCCTTATTCCCCGTTCCAGAGTCCTCTCCTTAGCACTTGTTAGCAGTGCTATCCAGGTTTGCAGCAGTCAGATACTGGAGAGCTGCAAAACACACTATGGTTTCTCACCGAAATGCTTTCCAAGCACTCTTAAATGTAACTATACTCAAAACTACAACTGCTAAGACTCAAAACAAGCAAGAATACACTATCTCGATTTGGCTTAATCCTGCCCTAGACAAGGCACTTTTACACAAAATTAACCTGGAATAATTTTGTGCTTCTAAATATCAAGGCAACATATTAAAAAAGGGCAAAAAAAAGTGAACTGCCTGTTTAGTCTCCATGATTATTTTTTTTAAATAGTTCTACCTTCTCCACTGAAGTTCTACCCTGTTCTTCCTCATCTCCATGTTGCAAGTTGAATCACTCTTACAAGCCAGCACCCACCCTTAAATTTGATTCACCCACACTTGCCTCCTCATTACAAGTACCACCTTGCAGATTTGATCAAATCAATCAATTAAACCGAATACACTAAAAATACTACTGGCCAAAAAAAAGGCATTACAGGAAGACTCCCCATTGTTTACTAATTACCTCTGGCAGTCCAGGCATAATGTTGTCATGCAAGCAGGGCAATTCAGAACAGCATCACTGTTTGGAACAGCTGCAGGTTTCCTCTGCCGCTGCTGGGGCAGCGCTCTTCTTCCATTATGGTATCTACCAGGTCAGGTAAGGAGGAAGGGGAGACAGGAAGTGAAATTACGTGCCACTGATGTTGGGCATGTCCATTCAACTGTCAAACCTTTTCTATATTAAAACACACCAATTAATATTTGTCTCTTTCTGGACACCTTCTTCAGTAAATTAAAGCATATAAAGAATTAAAACGGAGGGGAAAAACACATACCAGTCTCTTTTCATTTACTTTGCACAGAAAATTTTAATTTGGAGAGACAAATAAGCCTGGCATCAGAATTTGTGCCTACTCACCCTGTCCCCTGGTGAGGCAGGTATCTCAAGTGCAATCTCTGAAGGCAACATACATTAATATAATCCTCTTCAACAGATTTACATGGAGAATTTTACTTCTGCTGCAACGACCATTTTTTTTTATTTCACCCTTCAAAAAAATCCTCCATAAGGCAGCTTTGTGCTGTTCCTATTTTATCTGAACATTTTGTGACTTGTTCAATTCAGTTTTCCAAAACTAGACACACAGTACTTAGCAGGAACAGCTAACAATTTAGCAACCAAAGTACCTCACAACCTCTTAATCCACGCCATAGTTATTCAGATGACAGCTACAGATAAAACTGGCTTACAGAACTAGGAAGTCTGGATTTTAAAAAATTGCAAGTTTTAGGACTCTGTAATTTTGAAGACTCAACTCCCTTTATGGAGACATAAATATTCTACAGGCTTTTAAGTTCAATATGCTGTAAATTCTAAATAAGAAATGTTTTCACTGCATGGACTTGACAACAAAGGGTTTTTCTCTATTCACCATTTTCATTTCAATTTTTATGTTAAACATATTATAGTTCAAATATTTATGGTCTCTTACCCCCTCCTTTGTGAGTCTACCCACTCTTGGTCTCTACTGTCTTCTTCTGGGTCATACAGCAGTTCATCATTGGAAAGAACCCGACGCTGCTGATGTTTTCCGTTTCTCCGGGTGTCCTGTGCAACTGGAAAGATTTGTGTGAGCACGTTACATCCATCAGACATGTGAGCATTCTCTACTTAAAGAATCAAAACACCAGTTTTTCTTTCCACACTCACAATAAATCTGAACTAAAACATAAGGGTCCAGCTCATCTCTTCTCCAAGTGCACCACCCTAAAGCATTAACGAACCTTAGTTACAGGAACTACAATGAGATGACACAGGCTGGTAATTCCCCTGTGAAGGCCTCTTTCAGGAACAGCCCCTTGGCCCCCTAGGAACATTCTAAAGGATCAGAGAGAGAGTATGCTACTGTGAAGATGTCCTCCTCTCTTCTCTCCTCAGACATTTACCTATTTTATCTTCATCCTCTGAATCAGAATCAAAGTAAATGTCATCATAGTACTTTGAAGTCGTGGCAGGTCCAGTCTGCCCCGTACTTGAGGAGGAACCTGTGTGCGAAATGAGAAGTGGTAAGAACACCCCACCCAAAGGACAAGCACATGGCCCAGAACAAACCTTTGCTTCCAAGTTACTGTATCTAGAAGTGCTCTGCTTTATCTGGGTAATTTAAATAATGGCTCTCCCAATTTATTCCACATCCTGACCATCCACATCCCTCATGTCATCTCAGTTACAGGTGCTCTCTCAGAGCAAAGCTGCTCCCTCCCTCCAAGATGAACCTCGGGTAGAGTTCAAAGGGAAGTTTCTCCCCTGGCACGCTCCCTTTAAGCGTGGAGGACGCCACATCAGCTCTCTCTGCCTCTGCCTTACATTCTGCACACAATCTCACAAGTTCCACAAACCTTCCGTCACGAGAAAGACATGCAAGTGTGGCACACTGTTTCACAAACTTTTACTAAAATAAAATTCACTAAAAAATTCCCTCAAAATTTCAGGGCCACAGAATTTCAGAAAAGACCTAGATGAATTGCCAAGCATGTGCCACAGCCAGTCTGCATCAAAAATCCTATCCTGTGCTGGATGGATATGGTGGTGTAAATCCTGCTACATCTTAATTGCACAAACAAACCTAAAGATCAGATTGGCCCACTAATACAGACTAAACTAATAAATCCACTGAATGCTGAGTGAAGTCCCTACACTGAAGGGAATACTGCGTTGATTCTCCAGGAACACCAATTGTTTTGAAATAGGTAAAATGAACACATGCTCTTCAAACGCCAAAGAGGTCTATTTCTTCCATCCATAGCACACAAACTCCAGAACACATCCACCTTTAATACAGGTTTACTATCTAGAACACATCCACCTTTAATACAGTTTTACTATTTGATGTAACCACTATAAGCAGATAAGGTAGGAGGAGACTGATACTTTTTCTGACATTTTCCCCCAACTGATCTGGGGTTTCAGTCTACCATATGCTCTCTCTTTCTTCAAGAAAGGGTGCCAAAACTGGATAGCCACCCCGAGCCACCAGAGAAAGTACAAGAGACCGCAACCTGCTCAAGAGACTTCCAAGTACATGTGAAAGAATGGCTTAAAGCAGAGATACAGAAAAAAATGGGGACTGATCCAACAAAGGAGACATTATATTAAAGCAGGAAATGAGAATCATAGAATCATAGAATC
>NW_008588627.1:0-3453 GCF_000691845.1 Merops nubicus
CGTGGCGCGGCCTCTCAGCCCTTTGCAGCACTGATTAGAGGCCTCCTCCAAGAAACATCAAAGCTTCAATTAACAGGGGCTGCTTGTGACCCTCTTGCAGAGCCCAGATAAGAATAGAAATTTCCCTTGGAAAATGGATTTGTGTTTAGCTGCGTGTGCCGGGCGGCAGACAACCTGCTCTGTGCGGCGCTGGAGAGGGGCTGGGGACAATTAGGGTGCTCGTTGGGAACCGGTTATCTGAAGGAAACAGGCACGCTGCTATTTAGCTGTCTAATATCCCAGCGGGAGGAGAAGCAGAATTAAAAAAGGTCTCTTTTCCGAGCCATTTGAATATGAAGGAGGATTCTTCCTTTATGCAGTGGCTTTTTATTTGAAGGGGCTCCTGCCTCTCTCCCAATCCCTTATTTGTGTGTGGCCACCTGCAACTGAGAAGGAGGGAGAGGGGAAGGAGGGAGAGGGGAAGGAGGGCTGGCGGGGGGAGGAAGGCTGGCCAGGTCCCATCCTGATGTGGAGCCCTGCCACAGCATCTCCACTGAGGACTCGGGGTGCTCGGAGCGAGCTGACCGGCCTCTCCACGTATTCATCACGGTGCCCGCGTCTCCCCCTCTGCTGCAGGTGAAACAATGACAGCCAGGCAGTGCAGAAAGTTAATGTGGAGCCAGATGAGTGTTTTAATAACTGGAAAGGTTAAAAAAACCCCTCTCGGGCTGCGTGCGGGCTCCTGCCAGCTCGCGCTCCTGCGAGCCTGGGAGACCCAGAGTACCATGACTGTATTGATTCAATTATTCTCTACAATGTAATACTCTGCATTTGTGTGATAGCAACAAACAGAGTTGAAAGACATACAAAAATAAATGATCTGAAAGTTAATATGGCTGAATGAGCAGCTCTGAATAAGAGGAGAGCGCACTTTGGGTTTGCATTGTAAAATCAATGGCGTGCAGAACAATGTCCTAACTTCCTCCAGGGACCCAGAGAGGACCCGCCTGAATCGATCGCTATGCAAATTAATTGAATTCATGAAACCCACATCGCTGGGTAATTGATGCTTCTTATAATTACCTCCGAGTTATGAGCTTTTAGAGGATTTCATTGATTCCAGCTCAGGGAGAGGGCGAGGGCAGGTTCCTGGCAGCGCCGACTCGGTGCGGGTGGCGATGGATGCGGCACCGGGGGCTACCCGGGACCCTCGATGGCATTTTGGGAGCCCAGGGGCTGCCTTGTGAAGGGCGGGGAAGGTGGCCTGGCTCTCAGCCCTGCCCAGCCCCGATGGCCCCTCTAAAAGCAGAGTGGGGATGCAGGGCTGCTCCCCGGGGGCTGGGGAGGATCGGTGGGAATACAGCCAGTGCCCAGCAGCCCCTTGTCCCCAGCCTGCATCGCCCCTCAGGGAAGCCCCTTCCCCCCTCCTTGGGGCAGGGGGGCCTGGGGGGGGTGCCACAGGTGCCTGTGGTAGGGCTGGCTGTGCCAGGGGCCGGTGCTGTGCCTGGCTGGCGAAGCCTGTCAGCCAACAGGTTCCATCCAAAGGGATAATAGGCTTACAGAACACATTATTTAAGAAAAAGGGACAGGCAGTGGAGCTCTGCAGACTAATTAGATTAAGTTGATGAGCTCATCAGTAACGTGTGTAATTAAGATCAAGAGCTAATTGCGGGCTGTTTGATGCCCCACATTCACCGAGCTGTCCCTTGCAGAGCGTGGTGTGGTCGGGCTGGTGGCTGAGCTCCCTGGGCTCTCCTCCCTCCAGGGCTGAGGAGGGGGCATGAGGCTGGCCCCAGACCCACCCCTGGGTGCCACACAGGAGGTGACACCACACCTGGACCTGGTTCCCAGCGCTGTCACCTGCCCATGACAAAGTGTATTCTCCCTGATCCGCTTTGCTGTTGCTGTCAAGGCCACTGTTTGCACCCAAGATGTTCCAGATCTTCCTGGTTCTGTTACATTTAAATGTTGTTTTTAAAACCTGTACCGCAGCTGAGCACAGAGGAGCGTGGAGCTCTCCTGGAAGCAGTGGGTGGATCTGACCAGGCCTCTGCCTTTTCTAGTCCCCTCCATCCTCAGGCCTGCTCTGGTGCTGACTGGGAGCAGCATCCATCAGAAGCTGGTGTGTTGTGGCCAGGGTCCCTGAGAAAGCTCCCAGGCGGAGTCGTGGCCAAGCGGGAGAGACTCTGGAGGTTGGCACAAAGGGGGTTTGTGCCCAGTGGGAAGACCAGGGAACAAACGAGCTGGGGTGGGTGGCAGGTGAGACCAGCGGGAGCTGTGAGGGAAGCGCAGGCACGGCTGGTGCTGCAGAAATGGTGTGTGAGGGTCCTGGGGAGTTCTCAGAACAGGCACTTAGCCAGAGACAAGGCTGGCTGCGTCTGCAGCCTCTTCGCAGCCTTCGTCCTTGCTCTCCCCATTTCATATCTGATCTTTTTTCTTCTCTCTTGCATAACTGTCTCCTCTCTGCCTTTATTCTCCCAGCTCCCAGTTTTCTTCCTCTGCAATCTCATCTGCCTAACCCTTCTGCTTTCTCTGCGCAGAACTGCTTCGTGCTCCTCCAGCCCCTCTGTGGGCTCTGTTCCTGGGCCCCCTGCCCAGCTCTCCCTCGAGGAGGGGTGGCTTTGGGAAGGGGCTGGCCCTCCTCCTTGCCGTCCCCGGGGCCCCTGGCACTGCGCTGCCTCCGGTCCGGGCTCCTTGGCTGCGTCTCCAAGGTGACACAAGCTGCCTCCCTCTCCTCCCCTGAGCTCCCGGTGGGATTTCCCAGCACTTTTCACCATTTTGGTTCTGCTCTTCATTGCTTTTCCCAGCTCTCCTGTGCCCTTTGGGTCGAGGGCTGGCTGCCTCGTCCTCCCCTTGCTGAGCATTCCTCACGTCTGGGCATCTGCTCTCTCTGGATGAACCCCCATCACTCCGGGCTGAGCGGCCGGGAGCACCCGGGGATGTCCTGGCTGGGCTGGCGGCTCAAAGGGAGACCCAGAGCTGCTCCCCTGAGCCCTGCGGTGCATTTCTGCTGGTCCTCCTCGCTGCAGAGGTGCTTTCCTGGGCTAGAAAGGGGCTCCAGAGACCTGCCAGAACCCCCCACTGCACACCCCTTCAAAACGGGAATTTAGGGACGTTACCTCAAAATACAGGCAAATTTAATGCTCCATTGTTACAGGCTGGAAAGTGATGGCAGCAGAAAAAAAGCAAAACAAACCTGAAAACCCTTCCCAAGATGTATGGGAAACCTGAAATATCTTTGGCTTCTCTCTGCAATAACTGGGGGGGAACACGAGCAGATGTTTATAGGTCACGCTCTGCATTTTTTCCCCTCTCCTGTTGGCAGAGAGTTTCTTGTTCTCTGTTGTATTTTGCTGATTGAGAGCTGTGTTGCTGGTGCCGGGTGCCCCCCGCGCTGGAGGGGTCCCCTGCGGGAGCCGGGGGTGCTCAGGGGGGCGGGAGGGGCAGCGCCGCCGCCGGAGCAGCAAACCTGGG
>NW_008588628.1:0-10897 GCF_000691845.1 Merops nubicus
CCATGGACTTGAACACTTTCAGGTTCAAGTCCATTAGGCACCTTCCCAATTAGGCACCTTCCACCTAAGTTTCAGGTGTTTGTAGAAGCAGTCCTTCTCAAACAAGTACCTAAATTTCCTGGAGAGCCAACAGTGCTGTTAGTCACATCTATTCAGTGCTTTCATGGCCTGGGGCTTGTCCCTAGCTCTGCCTCATTCAGCTCTACAGACACAGCCTAGATGACTAGTTTGGGGCAAATAACTTTCAGATGGCCAATGCTGGTGAGGCAACTCTCCTGTATGCTGTAGGTGAAAATAAGATGTCTAAATCAGGTAACCTGAATTATTTTACTGACAAGTTTGCAGCTGGTAGTGAATTGTGAGCCTTCACCAGTGCTGCTGGTTTGGTTTGGTTTGGTTTGGTTTTACCCTAGTGGTACATACATCTCCAGTCGTACACCTCTTTCCCCTCTGCTTTCCCTGGCCTTTATGATGGGCTGAGTTCATGCTGAAGCCTTTCTTGTATTTAGATTAATATGATCTTCTCTTCCCAAGTACCTATTTTTATGGCAACCATAAGAATTTACATATTTTTGATACTTCCACTGACATTAAGCAGGAAGTGACTGAAATCAGGTTAGTAGCATACACACTACCATGCCCACACAGTGAGTGTTGCCACAGGAGTCCTGTTTCCTTATGGGATCATCTGGAAAGTCTTTACTAATTATCAGTAAAGGCAATAGCTGTGTAATGTCCTGCTAAGTATTGCAACTCTTTTATTGTGATGTTATAAACACCATTCATTTCATGTACAGTAAAAACATCATAAATGTTCATTTTGGAAATTCTAAAAAGTGATATAGATGCAACTATTAAGTGACAGGAGTCAAGAACCTATGACTTTTTGTTGGGAATGATGACTTTCTTTGTGGCATCATCTTTTTACTGATAGAAGTTTTCAGATATTTGTGAAGAAATAAGTGTTCTTTCAGGATGCCTCCAGCTTTTATGGGAATGCATGCACAATTGGCCTGATTTTTATTTATTATCACGTATCACACACATTTACTTTGCCAGTATTTTTATAAACTGAGTTTATCAGGAAAGAACTGAAGAAGAAAAATGATTGGAATAATAGAGCACCTTGAACGTACAAAAAGGTATCAGATTTTATATAATAAAATTTTCCAAGTTATCCTCATCGACCTCAACCCTTAGAGTCATAGGACTGGTCATTCTGAAGGTTTTCTACACATATTCTCTCAGGTTGAGCATTCACAAACTATTACAAGTGAGAGACCAACAGGGTGATAATAAAGGGTAGTAATTCTTTTTCCAAGAGTTGCAGCGAAATGAAAGCTTCATAAGTATAGTTGTTTCACATATCAAAAAACACACAAAAGCCCTGAAATGTGCTTTTCTCCCTGCTTATCATGCTGTGAGGTTACTGACTCTCTTAGAGACCTTTCAACTTCAGCTAGTGTCATTTATACCATTTCATAAGACCAAAGGCCAAAATGTTGCAACCAGCTGGAAGCAGCAATACCCTATCATAAACAGAATGGAAAATATGGGGTTCTTTTGCAACAGTTCCTTCTCATAGAAATTCTGTGTAAACCAGTTAATTTTAAATTCTCTTACCTTCAGTTCCATGGTTTCTTCTATGCTGTCTGGAAGAAAGGATTATGTACCATTGAAATACCTCTTTAAAACAAACTTTTATGCCTTTCAGCAGAAATCCATGTTATAATCAAATTTAAAACAAGATGCACACCAATTTTCAGCTTGGTCTTTCAACTGGACAGCTGGGAAATTTTCTGTTTGGACTGCATTATCTGTCTAATTGAATTGCTCTCCGAGCAATGTGGATTGTGGTGAAAAGTGCCCTCTAGCAAGATGGCATTTGTAACTGACTCATCTGAACTGCAGCATCACTGCTGTCTTTCTTTTGATTGGGTCATGGGGAGTATATCATGATCCCTTCAATCCTTAGGGAGGGTGGATCACCTTCCTAAATTTAGGATGTTAAGAATTATGGGCTACAGAAATGTCATTTACATGCAAACAAACAAACAAGTGAATTTCTTCCTAGCATGCTCTGTTACTACACAGACATTAGAGGTGCTATTTCAAGTCACATGTGCAAGCTGCCTGGAGACTATCATAATCAGGTGGCATGGCAAATTTGGTGTGTTGTATGGTACATCAAATCCAGAGTCTTTGTGTTCAACTCCAGTATTTTTTACCTACTAAGGAAATAAACTCTCCTTTCGCTTCACTTCCATTTCAGTTCCATTCATTTAGGAAAGTGGGTGTACAGTTGGAGTCAAATCTTGTCAGTTCTTTGTAAGCATCAGATATCAGATAAAACCTTGTAACTACCAGCTCTTATAAACATTATTATACTACATCTGCTCTTATGTCAGAGTCTTGAATAAAGATGGAATGAAGTCTGTGTTGCTAATGGTTTGTTGGTTTGTGGCTCATGTGCTAGTTCTTGCATATTTTGTAGTTCATGATTATGCAGAAATAAAACCACAGATGTTTATATTACTGAGGTTTCCCTCTTCTAACTACATACTCTCTTAAGCACATCCTGTGAAAAATCTATGTGTTCTCCATTCATTTCAGACCTTCTGGAAGCTGAACTTGATGCTCTTTTTGTGATTCTCCTCAATCTCTTTTCCTTTTATTTGTCATTTCTTTCTTTCCTCTGTGTCTCCTTCTATCTCATTGGCATATCTGACTGCTGGCAGCACTGTCAAGTCATTCATCCTCTTCTGTTGCTGTGCTTCAGATTCATTATACAGTCACTGGAGTCATTATCCTGTGGCCATACCTTGCCTGGATGTTCCTTGCAAAGTCAAACTAGTTGCCAGTGACAGTCACACCAATGGTAGATCCTTTGGAACAAAAAAGGTTTTCTGTCATTCTCTGAAAATACAATACGAAGACATCTGAAATTTGGTTTTTTCCTTCCTTCTAATCAAAATATGTCTGGAGGGAAAGGGATTTGGGAAGGATAACTATGGGACTGTAATTCCTGAGGATGGAATTAACATGGTCCATCTGTAGCAGTCTAAATCTGTAGCTGGCCTATGCTAGTCATCCAGGCTTGTCAGTGTAGACAAGCAGGAACATTTAAGGGTGCTGCATGCCAGTTACCCTAAACAGCTATCTCAGAAGACAGGAGTCATTCATTTGAAAGATCATGCATCACTGCCTATAAAGGGAACTAGCTTATAATTCTGCTTGCATCTGCAACCTTAAAACGGTGTTCTGCTTCAGGAACCAGTGGAGGAAAGGCTAATTATTCCAGACATCTTCTATGAGTCTTGTGGAAAAAAGTAACAGGAAGGGATTTCAAGTTACAACGACAGCAAAAGGAAGGAAAAAGGAGGCTGTTGCATTATTCAGGGGGCTTGAGATAATACTGAGTGTATTTAATCACACTTTTCTTGTAATTTATTGTTTGCTAAGGACATAGCTGTATACTCTTAAACAGTTATATAAATATTGTTATTATATATCAACACCATTGTTCTTTTCATTAAAATGCTATTGTTCTCTTCAGTTTCAAAATACTCTTGAAACACATTTTACTTTCTCTAGCGTGAACAGCATAGCTGAAAGAAAGAAATGAAAGGAAATAGAAGTGAAGGCAAAGGGATAAGCCTGTTTGCACCACAGCTACCCTCACATGATACTAAGATTGCAGGTTAGTAACATGCCCAATTTCTTGTAATACTGTTCATTAAAATTATAAAGAAAATATTTTCTTTTTATGAGAATGTTTCCAAGCCCCTAACATTTTTTTCAGTCTGAACAGTTTCTACCAGGTTATGTTATATCACATCTTCATAATCATTCAAGTCACAAAGCTACGTATTTCCTTGCTTTAAGTGGATCTAGTTGTTCACATCAATGTTCTCCACAACTGATCATAAAACTAGCAATGGCAAGGCACCACAAGATCATTATTTCTGCCTCTGCTCCTTTCTGGCAATGTACCTTGAGCCTCTTTATCTTTTTTTTTCTACAGAAACATCCTGTCTGTGTAGCCCTAGACTGAAACTGCAGAGGTATACTTTGACACTATTCAAAATTCCTCTTTGAACTTTGAAAGCTGTACAGTTTTCTCACTTCAGTTTGAAGCCCTTCAGAATTCTTCTCTATGCAGACAGTAAGTACACTGATGTAGCAGTAATAACCCTGTTGTTCCAAACTTTAATGACATACAACCTGAAATCTTTTTTGATTTCAGATTAAGATTGACTGAAAGGGGAAAGTAGACACTGAGGAACTTGGAAGTTGTATCACATTTACTGAGAGTTCAGATCCAATGTAGTACGTTATATTCCAAAGGATAGAGGAGTGTTGTTCCATAGGTGCCTGGGAGGAACTTGAAGATCCATGATGTACATTGGCTGATAACCTGATAGTAACTAAACACTTACACTGTTTCTCAGTTAGTGACTGATGAGGATGAATTTCACATTAACTCTTTGGTTATTTTTTGGTGCAGGAAACATTTAACAGTGTTGTTTGGGTTTTGGGGTGTTTTTTGTTTGGTTGATTGGTTTTGGATTTTTTTTTTTTGTCTAGTTTGCAGTAGGAATGTGGCTAGACAGTCCTTATTAAAAACCCAACAAACCCAGCATGCATACAAGAAATCAACTTCACCAGAGTATTAGAAGGTAGAGATAAACCTTGCAGATTTTAGAAGAAACTTAAGAAATTAATTCTGCACAGGTTGGAAAAACATCCAAGACAAAAAGCACTGGAATTTCCCAAAAACTCAGTATGTATTAATGGTGACAAAAAGAACCATTATGTAAAAAACACAGACTATAATACTTCCCAATTTGTGCAGTAGGTTAAAAAATGGGCAGTATTCAAGATCCACATCCAAAGAGAAACTTTTTTCTTCTTTTTTTTATTTCCTCTCCAGAAAGCTGAAAACTAGATTCTTATTAGATTTAAGAACACAAGCCACTCTGCCTAGTCTCTCACCACTGACTAGTAGTATCATAACTTAGCATTAGAAAAGGCAGGGACCAGCAACCATCTCAAATTATAGAAATCACACTTGGACTGATTTCTGTTAAATGTAGTGTCATCCATGTAAGTGTTCCTCTGGCATGTAACTGTGAAGACTGTGAGTCTTAAATGGCTGTAGGCAAGATAGCTGTGGTTGAGGTTTAACCTCAGCCTGCCCACTGCTTCCCTCCTCCCCATCGATGTGTGAACATTAACCCTATCCTCACTGAATCCAGGACATGTCACTAAATTATTTGCTCTGAACTTCAGTGTTTTCGGGCTTCAGAATTTCAGCTACAGGAGTATGTCTGGCAGCAAAATAATGATGCATTTTTGGACTTCACCTTTGTATCTGATGGCGCTTGCAAGAACTCTTATCACATCTTGTTCCAAGCCAATAAAGATACAATCTTCATGGTGGGCATCCAGACTCCTTTCTGTGAAGCTTGGCCCTGAGAGGCCTCACACTGTTTTGTACCAAACTAAAATATAACATGCCAAAAGCTAACCTTAACATAAGACATGGTACGGGTGATTATGGCCAACTCCACGCTAACCATGCTAACTAACACTGTGGGAAAGCAGATGTTACTACAAGCCCTCCAGAATTTCAGCCTGGAGATGTTAAGCTCTGGTGTACTGAGGCTGTGCAGTCCCACACGGTCTGAAGCTTTTGTAAATTTATTTTGTTTCTCCACTTATTTATCCACAAGTAGAGGTGACTCTGGCACTCTCAGATACCTAATGTAAGTGCAGACTCATGCTTGCATATCTAGACTTATATTTCAAATCAAAGAAAGAAAATTCATGATCATTAAATCACAAACAGCGTCAAGCATCTATAAAAACAGAACAGACATGCAATCACCTGTTTAGTTTCAAGTTGAGCTACTACTTGAAAATAAGAAATCTGGAAAAAGCAAAATAGGTTTCTGTTTTATTTTTTCAAAATGTAGAAATGTGTATCTGCTTTAAGAGCTTTTTTACTCTGACGCCCATGTGGATTCTTTCACCTCACATCACTTGTACGTGGCCTGTACATTCGGTACATATAACTGTGAATAAAAAACAGTCTCCATGTTTTTAGAGTAAAGCAAAGCATTTGCTAGATCTTCTTTAGCAATAGTGGTAATTGTTTTCTGATTAATGTCAGTACTAGCACATGCCTCTCCATAAATAAAGGAACAGAAAGAGACACATGCATGAAATAAGCCCAAAATTTCCTCCCTATTTGGGCTTGCTAATGCTCAGGTATTGTTAATATTGATGCATAAGCCATGTGTTCTATTTCACCCATACAAAAAGGAGATGGTTTCTAAACATTCCTGGAGTCATCCAACAGCAACTTAGGGAACTGCACATATTTTCATATTATTTCAGCATTTGGACATCTAAATTATGCCTTCAGTTTCCCAGCTTTTCTTAGCTGGAGATGTGAATCTTGCTATTTGCCTTTTGTTTTCATCGGGTGTCTTTGTACAGAAAAACTATCTGATTGCCAGTCAGGATTCCTATATTAATATAACTAATTTTGCTGCATAGGTGAACGTTGTAAATGGATTTATATGTAGTATCCATGATCTGATGGCATACAATGCTTGAAGTGCTTGAGAGTTTACTCTCTATCCATTTCCAGCTAGGTGTATATAAGGACAGAATATTCAAGCAGGCTGTCCAGCATGTCTGGGAAGCACAGTCTCAAATATCATCATGAGCAGCTTTCTCCTATTTTTCCATTTTCAGGGTTACAAAATTAGATATGCATATCTATCTATCAATTAAATTATCATATTTAAGTGATAAGACATCAATATTAAATAAACAAAATTGTACTGTTAGCCCAAATTGTTAAAAAAATCAAACTAAAGAATCAAAATACAGGCCCACCAAACCAAACCAAAACACTGATTCAAAGTAATAATAAAAAATATTTTATTTGCAATCAGTTTTACAACATATAGCTGTATATATATGCTATATATATATATGTATATATATGTATAGCATATAGCATATGCAAGTTTTATTCTGCACCCAGGAATATGAAAACTTTTAAAAATGAAAGCTGAACTATCATATGATTGAAGAGACACCTGAAAAAACTCCCAGAAATTGTCTCTATTTGGTAAAATACGGACTCAAATAATGAGATAGAACACTAAAAAAAAATCAAATTCAGCTCTATGTAGCAGCAATTCATAACTGAAGAAATAATTCTCAGAACCACAAACTGAGAATTTGGAGAAAAGCCATAAATAAGCTTCTCCAACAGCTTCCATACATTTCAAGGCAGTAGGTAAACCAGAGATTACCACGGAAACGAGGATGCAAGAAAAAGGAAAATAGACATTACATGGGGGAAATGAAAATATATATTGGAAAAACTAGTGTTGAAAACCTTGAAAACTACAGAATTGTTCATAATAAAAAATTCAAGGATTTCAAAATAAACAAGATGAAGATACCAAGAAAGGCAGCATTATCAACAAAAAGGGCTAAAGGTGTTGAGACAGTAGGTGCTTTTTGTTGATGTAAGGAAAGATGACAAAAACAACAGGACTACTATAGATAATTCTGTTTACTGACTTTTCAGGTCAGGAACCTCTTTTTAACCTCCATGCTTGCAATGAAAGTAGCACTTATTTGTTCTGAAGATTTTTTATAAAACAATGGGGAAGCAGATGCTGTTCTTGAACTCAAGCAGAATATCAAGCCAGAATGTCAGGAAAATAGGCTGTTTATAAAGGTCAAAACATTTGAATTAACAAGACAAAAATCAGTTTAACTATTTGAATATTAACTTCCTTCACAGAAATGTATATCAGTTTATAAATTTGGAAGGAAAAAACCCCACCATTAGTACTTTCTAGAGTATAACAACATTCATGTCAACACTACCATAATACAAAGTCTGGTGTCTTTAAATCTAAACATATATGTGCATATGCACATAAATAATTTCCTGAATAGATTATACTTTGGGGTTTGGTTTCCATAAAGCTACAGCATGGCCATTTGAAAAAATTCCAGCCATGTATCATCTTTTTTTCAGAGAAGAACAGTAGAGACTAATGTCCTAGTGTATGTGAAACTCTACGTTTGTTGTTAATTTTAATCATACATATTTGTGTTGGAGACCCACCAATGCTGTCATTCTGGATCTTTTGGCTCATCTAGCCCAGTCTATTTGTCTTCAATAGCTGACAACAGATGTTGTTACATCTTGCAGCAGATGTTGTATTTCCTGTACATTAACGTGCAAGAAATCATCAAAACAGAAAGAGAAGGTGAAATCTGCCATTCCCAGAGATCAGTTCTTGAGATCCACAGGACTGAGTAGCAGCACATGTCAAGATAACTGCTCAGTTTTCTGTTGTGGATCTCTACACCTCAGATTCCATAGCTCAGTTATGGCCTGACGTTCTCATCTTGGTGTCTCTCTGGTCACCTCTGCTGTTCCTGATACAGTGCCCCATACTGTGGGATTTTTGGTACGATTATTCTATCTCATTTTACCACATTCTAACCAGAATCAAGGATTTATAAATGTAATGAAACTCACTGGAAAATCCAGTTTAATTAATTTATGGACCTGGTGTTGGAAGTCTTCAGCTTGCTTTGTTTTGTTTTGTTTTGTTTTGTTTTGTTTGTTCGGTCCTTCCTTCCTTCCTTCCTTCCTGGTGTTGGAGGTCTTCAGCTTGGTTTTTTTGTTTTGTTTTGATTTGTTTGTTCGGCCTTCCTTCCTTCCTTCCTTCCTTCCTTCCTTCCTTCCTTCCTTCCCTCCTTCCTTTCTTTCTTCTTGCTTTTCTTGCTTGCTTGCTTGCTTGCTTGCTTTTGTATAAAAGACTAATAGTTAAATGATGGGTTGACTGGTTGGGTTCTTTTTTTTTTTTTTATTTTTGAAATCTGTAATTAAGTGGGAAATTTCTAGCAGACAGATTTCAAGAGAGTTTTCCAAAGAGCTGTCTCCTCATTCCTCCTCTCCTCCCAGATCAGCATATTGGAAGTATGCATTTGTTCTGTAGTAATGAGAAGTTAATTTACAGTTTCTTCACTCCTTATTTGGAGAAATCCATATGAAGAGAGGAAACTATTTTTGGTCTAGGAACATATGGAAAGAAATGGGAGAACTCATATCTCATATTAACCACACTCTTCTAAATCAGAATAAAGACAAAGATATTAAAGATGAACTGAATATCTTTGTATCTTTACAAAGTATAGTTAAATATCATCATGGTTCTTCCATTGTTCTCTCCAGTTTTTGATATTGTGATGTCATCTAAAACATTCTTATTCTTTTCTGTTGTCTATGAAAGTTGATTCATCAGTTTGATAGAGCATAAGGACTTGGGCTGTAATTCACTTTATATTGTCAATATCAGTTTGACTACACCCTCTTGTACATTCTGCAAGGAATTTGTTTTTATCTTCAATCTTACATTTATTGGATCAAGTTGTTAGCTACCATAAGGTGTCAAAAGTCTACCAAATTTATGCTATCGATAAATCTGCCCCACAGTTAATGGACAGAAAAAGCTATTGACAAAAGTGAATATTATATTAAATATTTTGCTTAGATACCTGGCTGTGGAAATGGTAGGGTACTACAACAATTTTTTTTGGTAAAGCAGTGCCTTAAAATGGTTTAAATTATAAATTGAAAAAAAATCCAATCATTTCTACACATTGTGCAAACTCTGTATTTCATATTACTTATGCTTATGCACAAGAGTTTGAGCCTGAAGTTCTCACTTCAGAGGTCCTAAAAAACATGTTCCTCACTGTGATAAAATGTAAGCCTTTCTGTAGCTGCCACAGTGGCATAGGTACATTTCATGAACATTACAGTTCATCCTATACCAAATACAAGACTTTGATTTCAGATTACCTTTAATCCATTAATATCGCTTGTCTGCTCTACCAGATAAAATTACTGGAGAAATTTAACTGCTGTAACTGCCCAAAGCTAAAATCTTTAGAAACAGTAAAACATATGGATAATTTTCCGTGCTGCATTCAAAAAACAAAAGAGACAATCTCTAAAGAAATATTCTAACCACAACTATCGCTGCAGATTTCTCATCATCAATATAATTTTATCAATAGCCTGTGCATTTTTGCATTGTGAAACTAAATTTGTATTTCTCATTTCAACCTTACATCAAAACACGTTTCTGTCTTCGAGACTGAAAGACACAAAAAGACATTGCTGGTGATATCAGCGGGCAAATACAGCTAAATGTAAATATTCTAAGTACATTTCTGAACTTGAGAATAACGAGGTAAGATGCCCTGGTTAAAATGTTGTGCTCAGATAGCTGATTTATTCTTATGTGGGCACACAGGGAGGCAGTGACTATTTTCACACCCCAGCAGGAGCAATCAGGAGCAGAATGCTCAGCATTTAAAAAAAAAAAACAAAAAAAAACAAAAAGAAAGAAAACAACCCCCCAAAAAGTGCTTTGCAAGTGTGTCCACAGGGTACTTTGATGCAGTGTGATGCTGTGATACCTTAAATAGCTGTTAGTGAGGTTAGTTTGTGCACCAGAAACAACATTACCAAGTTCATTATACTTGGGCTAACTATAGGGCTGAAAAGTCTTTCTGAGGTAAAAACCTGGAGAATGTGATGCAGATGGAAGGAGAGGAGATGATGGAATAAAATAAAATGAGACAGTACTTTTAGGACAAGAAGAGAAAATAAATATTTGAGATTGTTCTTGAAAATGTTTTCATTAAAACACTTCTTACCTTACAAGGTGGAACAAGAGCTGCCCATTTTGGTTATTAAAAAAAAAAAAAAAAAGGAGGCCAGGATATTTTTTGAAAATTTGTATTTGATCAGAGCTAAAAATACAGATAATATTGTTTG
>NW_008588628.1:10923-18995 GCF_000691845.1 Merops nubicus
TAGGGAAATAGTGCCACTGAGGTCAAAAGTAGCTTTACCATTGCTCCAAAAGGAACATGACTAAGCTTAATTAATATGTAATTCCACAAAACATTTGTTTAAAGGTTTATCTAACAATCATAACTGTTATGTGTCTTAATGACTGCAATAATTCCTGGAAAAGGATGAGACATTTTTATTATTTTCTCTTCGTGGAAATTCTACTTTTAACTCTGCCTTTTTCTTCCACTTGTTCCATCTAAATCACAATGTTAGGTTGAAGTGTTTCAAATTGTTTGGCACATCTGCCAAATTACTTAGCACATTTTTAAATTTCGGTGTATCATTCCATGACAAAATAAGTTCCAGACTTCTGCACCGTATTCTGTCTACAGTTTTTTCGTTTTAATAATTCTGAGTGATCATAGTCTACTTTCTGAACTTAACACTAATGTCAGACTATTTTACTGTGAAAATGATTAAACAACTAACTGCAACTGCAACAGCTCATTCACTGTCAAAGTTGCTCGATCTTGCTTTTCACACACTCACATGTATAATGCTGACAATTGATCTTTATTTGTTTCAAGTTTTAACTTGCCAGTTAAGATTAACAGCAATAACACATGCTTGTGCAAGTCTCTAAATTTAATAATAAAAAATTAACTTTATTAATATGTTTTGTTTCATTTAAGGAAATTAATCATTTGAAGTACATGTGGTTAAATTTTCCTAATGAAAAAGATGAAGATACTAAATGTAATTCTTTGCATAAAAGTTTAAAGGTTTTTTTAATCTTAAGGTATTGGCTTCTGAATGTTGAAACATACAAAAACTATGCTGTTGATGTCTGTCTCTGAATATCAGCTTTTACAAATTAAACTCATTTAACAGCTCTGTTGATGAAAATAAAATTGGGAAAAATATACCACAGTTTCTCACTGACACTTTTTTTTCTTCAGGTTTAATGACCAAAGATTATATCAAGTGGATCTTGTTAATTAATAGAGATACACCACAGATTATATGCAAGGAGCAGCTCCACTGAATATGCAGAGTCTATTTCTATAGTCATACTTCACAATACAAAACAGCTTGGTCAGATTCAATCCTGCTATAATAAGAAGAACCCTCTATGTGCCAGTGGAGTTTTGCTTCCTTTCAGCAAAACAAATTGCAGGCTCCCTAGTTGTCTTTGAAGACATGCATAGTACCAAAAAAAGCAAAATTATGAGCCTATGTTAAAAAGAGATTATTTGCCATAGAATTTGGAGGAGTCTTTTAAAGCAAAACAGTTAATGCTATCTTTGAATAAACAGAATTATTTTAAAAATTAAGTTCGTTCTATTATAATATTTACTAAAAATATATTTGTCTTCTGAATATGGAAGTTGTGATTTCTGAATTTTTATTTTTCAGATACTATTTGTCAGATCCTTCAAAACAGCATTTGTCCATGACATTATTATAGCTGTATTTTCATTCACTCAGTACATTAGTTTTTACAATTGCTCCTATACTTCACTATTTTCAGATAAAGGTATAAGCTTTGACAAAGTAAAAAAGTGGATTAATCTTTTTCTGAAAAAAAAATAAGATCCAGATTAATTTTTTTTTCAAATTTACTCTGCTAATAAGCACCACACGTAAAGGGCATGGAAGAGACTTGTAGTATCTAAAAGCTTGTGGAATGTGAAGTTTGTTTTGCTGTAGTTCCATATTTTAAGTTCCATGCCACAGTCTGGCACAGCTCTGGAGCACACATACTACAGTCAGTTAAGATGAATCTCTGCTCATGGAAGAATCTGGACTAGCTTCAGAGGAGCAGACTTCAGCACAGTAATATGCACAACTGGAGAAGGGTTTGCTGACAAAGAGGGGATAGAATTTGCCTAAATGTGGTTGAAAATGTCTTTATTTGCTTTTGTCCACTCCTCCATCTTTGGCGAACACTGAATTATCTTTTCTACTGAAGCAACACGAATGATGGAAAAGGGGACACGGGGAGTGGCAAGTTGTGTGTTGTCAGCACAGTGACAGCATCTAGCCTGGTATCTCACTTCTAAACTTCTGTGGTTTGCCTATCAGTTTGAGTAAGAGAAAAGAAGAGGAGGCAAGGAATAGTCACAGAATTAGCCAAGAAGTTGTCTACTTCACACTTACTGAGGGCTGTAAGCTCATTAAAAATACCTTCCAAGCAAGAGAGCTCTCCCCAGCTCAAGTCAGGTGAACTCACTGATACAGAAAACTCGTTATTAGTAACATCTAGTGAAAATCACCATTAGAATAATGAATATATTTTTAGTTCAATGCCTGAAGCAATCTAAAATGGGAGATAAGCAATTCAGAAGAATTTCCTTTTATGAAAATACCCATCATCCTTTTCTTCTAGAATCAGTATATTCAACCCAGCTTGCAACAGTCGTAAATCCTCGCAAGTTGCTGACCTGACAAAGGACATTCATCTGTGTGCACATTGATGTCACCAAGAACCATCAGTCTCACTGACACAAAGCTACTGAGAAAACCAAAATCTTGGCCAAATATTCTGGTAGACTAGGGCAAGCTGGATGCTTAGGGCATCACTGCCATTTTTTATTGGTGTATACATGCATCCATAGATACCTTTATTTCAGTATGGCATTTTGATCATAGTTCCATAATTAAGGGTAGAGTCACTGTGGTCTTCCATATATGCATATGAACAGCCATCCACTTGAATTTACTGAGTGGCTTTCCTCACTAATGAGAGTGTTTTTTAGAAGCCTACACCCAGCTAGCTCAGCTATGCAGGTGACGTTCAAAAGAATTAAATGACTATATTTTGCTGTGATAGAATAAGACGGTTGATCTAAAGTTACATTAAAAGTGGAGGAAATTAATACTTGAAATTTGTTTCTACCTTGAATAATGTCTTAAAACTACTGAATGAGAAGAAAATAGTTGTATGTATGTGCTTTTCACCTATATTCTTCTCACAGTTCCTCACTTCAGAAGAAGGGATGGTTGCATCACAGGGCTTCGGAGGAGTCGAGGATGGCACTGGAGAGAACAAGGACCGAATGTTTGCAGAAGTGCAAAATAAGGGGAGGGAGTGACATGATGGAAACCATGCAGCTCACAGGGGCTGGATGGCTTCATTCTCCCTTGGAATGGGGACACCTTGGGATTACCCAGCTCCAAATGCACCCCTAAGGAGGGGTTGTCAAAGGATGTTCTTAGATGTGGAACAGTCATTGCCTGTAGAGATGCGGGCAGTAAGTGGAAGCAGAGTGTTTATTTACTGCACAGCATCCATGAACAGATGTTTCTCAAGTCATCTCAGTCCATCGTGCAGCACAAATACTCAAGCCTCTGGTTGGACAGCAGGGTTATGTTTGGTCAAAAAAAGTTGCCAAATGCTTCAAAAAACATTATAATTGGCTCCTCTGAGGCATTACTTTGGTCCTTGTGCCATGGTGGTGCTTTTCTCATTGGTTATTTTCAGGTTTAAAAGCCACCAACAGAGCAGGGATCTCAGAAGCTAAGATGGGAAGTACAATTTAACATCACTCCTGCAGATTCAGGGGACAGAGGAGTAAAGCTCTTAAATATCAAGTGTTTATAGATACTATTCTGGAGAACATCTATAACATCTACAGGTGTTACTCTAACATTCAAAAGGTCCCACTATGTCTTGATATTCAGCTATTGATCTCACATAAACACATAGTCTCCCAAATCCCCGTTTTTTTCACCACTCATAATTTTCTCTTCATTACACAATAACTCCCTCTTCCATTCTCATTCTCTTATTCTATTAATCATGATATTCCCAAATCCCAATAGTACACACATTGTCCCATTCCTCCAATTTATCTTTTTCATCCTTTTCACTCCTTCATTGTTCATCTTCATTCTCTGACTAATCCAGCAGACAGGTAAACCCAGGGATTTTGGGGAAGGGTACAACAGCCATTTTTCTTTATCTCTCCTGGCATATTCTCTTACTCAGTGTCAATAAAGCACTGCAAGGATTGAAACGATGCTCTTAATTAATTTTGGTTGTTTGCAAAGCAGAAGAAAATAGTACAAACTTTTTGCATGGATAGAAAAGGAACAGAAGGCAAGAATTACTTGAGTACCTAGGAAAGCTAAAGTACAGACAGATTTATTGGAAATTTGTAAAAACAGTGTTAGGACTGGTGAGATCCTGTCCTTATTGCTCCTAAGCTTTTCTTCCCTCTTTTTTCAAAGCCTCTTATTTAGCATCTTATTTTCCAAATCCCTTCTTTTTAAAGACCACTTATACCTGTGCTTTCCCCCCATGTTTTTATATCTAAGTTGCTCAGAAGTAAATCCTGAGTTTTCTCATTTTTTTCCAGGTGTTCAATGCTTTTCCCACTACCTCCCTCCAGACTGCATATTTAAGAGAGCACAGGGAACTGTCCTTAGGAACAGAGAAAAGGAAAGGCAGTGAATGGCGTGAAGCAGTAAGCAGTGAGAGAGCTTAAACGGCCAAGAAAGTAAAACTGTGAGAAGGAGGCAGAGTAGTTGCAGATGAAGCAGCTTATCTTCACTCCTCCTTTTCCCCAGCAACACGTTTGCTTCCTATAGCAGTCCGGATCACACTAACAGCAACATCTCTCCAAATGACTTCAGAATAGCCCTCCATTGCAAAGGCACACTTTGCAGCAAAACCTGTCTCCATAAAACTCACAGAACCAGATGCTTTTGGCCAGCTTAGAAGAGAGAGGGGACGAGTTCTCCTGCCTGTACCCAGCCCCTCCAGCCTCAGTGTGCAAATCTTGAGCTGCAGAGGAGGACAAGAGGTCAGCGAAACACTGATGCAAAAGTAACACTCTCCAGTTATAAACATTCCTTCAGCTCTTCCATTTTCATCTCTCCGCAGATGCTGAAATATACCCATAAATTAAAGACTTCCATACCTCAAATGAAACTATCATACAAAGAGGAACATTTTTACAAGTGCAATGAATAGGCAGAGTCTGTGCAAATGCTGATCTCGATAGGATAGCACCACGAACACCAGGAAATACAATTAATGGTTGAATGATAACAGTACTAAACTCACAAGAATAACAAGCAGATATAGATAACTGCCTGTGACTGAGGAGTCTGGTATTGTGTTGTAACTCACCTCCCTTTGGAGCACATGCCTCCTTCTAAATATAAGTATTTGAAATTATGATTTGTGTGTACTTGAGTACGATAAAATGTGTAGGAATTAAAGGTTTCATTCTAAAAAAAAATGGTATGACAGGAAAGTATATTTTAATCCTAAAATCAGAGAAGCCACTTTGCACCATTTTTGTTTACTGTTCTGTCAACTTCATTTAGTGTCCTTGAACCTGTAAGTGGAAAAGCAAGAATTAGTTGTAGGGGGGGGGAAAAAAAGTTAAATCCAAAATGGTTTAATTCAGATAAGTTCATTTTATTTTAACAGGCTCATGCATTAGCAGCAATAGGTAAATGTAGGACATTTTGAGGATTTTTTATCTTGTTTTCCTCTTCCTGACTACTACACCCGTCACCTCTGCTACAGATAAAGAGCTTGTAAAGTTTTGAAAGAATAATACAAATTTTTAAAGGGAGAATTTTTAAAGTTGGGAGTAAAACACCAAACCTGAGTACCTTCTGCTGGTCTATCACTACTCAGTTCAGTTAGTTTTTCTTAAGAAACAAATGACCCTAAGCTCGCTGAAAGCAATGTGGCAAACTCTTTAATAGCCCTCACTCTCTTCAGTTTAGGAACTGCAGATGGACAAGGAGTTGGCATCACTACTGTGCATCTCATTAGATAATTACATTTGTTTAACAAACATAAAAGTTTGAGTTTTACTTCAGAGATCTTTTTTTTCAAGGACAGCTTGCTGAATCAGCTATTTGCTAAGATTTCTTAGTAGCATCTATTGCATAACAGACACATTACCTTGATCTTCAGTGACGTATAAAGGATGATTTATTCCATATTTTTTATAGCAGTTAAAACAGAGAAAACTGGCCTCAGTTAAGGTGTCAGCCTTAGCTTTGGATGACCTAACTTCTCTTCCTTACAATGTCAGATTCTTCACATGCCACTTAGGAAGAGTAACTGCCATGTCACACTTCACAGTTGTGCAGGTAAATATCATGATGCCACATGCTCAGCTACTGTAGTAAAAAAGGAGGACAGCACACCATAAAGGACAAACAGATGAGTTGGTACCTATTAAAGCAGAGTGGCCTCAGGGCCTTCTTTTCTGCATAGCTTCTGCAAGGTACAGAACAGCATTCACTGTCTCAACAAATTTCCACTTTAAGTGAATTTATAGTTGTGTCATATTCCCTCCTAGGAAACCCGTTCTCATGTAGTGGATTCTATTCCAAAACTACAGTCAAAGAATGTTATCTGCAGGAGAATCCCCTGGAGCTCTGAAACACAATGTGCAGCTACAGACACCCGTAGGTGCTCGCGGATGCTGCGTGGCTTTAGGAAGCCCATTCCACCGGTTCCAGTGGGAGTCAGACTGGATCCTGTGGGCATAAACATTTGGATCAGTGAAATAACACATGTAATTATCCTCATCAGTGACATGTTTCTTTTAGGTGTAGAGAGAGGAACACAGACATCTAGGTACCGAATTCTGTATATCCCCTTCGCTGCAAATGAATAAAGTCACATGAAAAAAAACAAACATAAAAATCAGCCCTGTATCCTTTCTCACTTATGCTTTTGCTGGCTCCTTTCAGCCAGTTGAGTTTGGTATAATGTGAATTTACTTTCCCTATCAACTTCACTTACACTGGATTCTGAAGAGGCGAGATACTTGCCCAGCTTTGCGAAAGTAATTTTGGAATGTCTGGATGTGAGACAAGGATTGAAATCTCACCTGTTTGATCAACAGGACTGTTGCCACCAACTTTGTTAAGGCCTAGAGTTCATCCAAAGCAGCAAGAACAAAAATATGCTTATGTTTGCCTCTTACTACTTTTTGTTGGCCTTTTTTTGCCAAAAGTTAGAACAGAAAAAAAAATAGAAAGAAAAAAGGAAATTTAAAGAAATGGGGGGCAGGCCGTTCAATAGTCTTAAGGGGTGGGAAAGGAGCTTCAGCTGCAAGGGCAACTTCAGCATTACTAAAATACAACACAAAACCAGCTACATTTTGTATTAGTGTGGTTTTAAAAAGTAGCTATTATTTTCAATTGAAACGGCCCTGTATCAAATATAGTACTACAAAATAATTTGTTGCATATTTCTGTAAGTTTGTATTTAAGCTAAAAAAGAAACTGAAGGGTGTGGATGAAAAAAAAATCAAGTCAACTTCGGTGACATTCAACATCACATATAAACACTACAAACTCCCACAACTCTGTTTTATTACTTTCTGAAGGCTAAAACACAGCAAAGCTACTTAAAAGATCACGTAGCTTTCATAAAATGCAGTTATGAGCTCAGGAATGACTGGTGTCCTCTTCTAACAAAGTCCAAAACAAGAGAAACCCAGAACAGGCATACTTTTTCTGCCATATACTGGAGATAAACAGAATAAATGATAAGAAAATATAGCCACCCACAGAAATCATAGGAGCAAACAGACAAAACCTCAAAGTGCACTGGACATGGCAAATTCAGACTACAATTTTTCTGGTCTTTTTATTCAGAAGATGAAGTGATTTCTCCATTTATAATAACACACGGGACCGCAGAAATATCGACCTGCAAAATAACACCATAGTGTAAAATATACGTAACTAAAGGCACTTTCAACTTCTTAACTACAGAATTAAATTAGTCTTTGTAAAATAAGCATCCATGTCATGGAAAAACATGTTTATCTCGAACTATGATTTTTCTGCCCGACTCCAGAGAACTGCAGCGAGAGCAATGGTGACACAAGGCCACAGGAAAGCCCAGCGATATTTTTCGCACACGTCACCTGAACCCTTTCCCCCCCCACCTCCGCTGCCTGGCTACGGGAGCACCGCGCCGCTCCTGTCCTCCCGCCTCCCGCAGCAGCACCACCACGCTGCCCGGTTTCTGTCGCCCCTGGCCCCGGTGCCCGCCCGGGAACGCGGCCGTTGATGGTGGCCCCGGGCAGGGCTCGGCTGCG
>NW_008588629.1:0-4121 GCF_000691845.1 Merops nubicus
GGCGATCTGCGCTGAGCACCTCCGGCAGCTTCTCGCTGGAAGGCAGAAAGCGCAGAGTCAGAGACTCGGTCCTGACGGAAGAGTCCCCGCCCCAGACCGCCGGGGGGCCAGAGCGAACAGCGTCCCTCCCGCGGCCCGGCGGCGGAGACCCCTGCTAATCCACCCCTGTCAAACCACCCCTGCCTACAGCCCGCAGCACGGACCTCTGCTAAACCACCCCTGCCAAACCACCCCCGCCCACTGCCCGCCTGAATATCTAAAATGAAGCAACACTGTATTTGGGGGTATACCGGAAGCAGTTTAACCCCGAGCGAAGAGCACAAGAGCAGGAATTGCCCAGCAAGCTGCTCCTCGCCCATCATCTCTGGATTTGTCCTTTCAGCCCTATCCCACTGGTCAGTGGATAATCTTCCACCAGGCAGGACGTCATTTGTGCCTGTTGTCCTGGTCTGGAAATGATGAACCCACCGGGGCAGCACCAGACCTGTGATGGGTTGCTGGGCAAGGCAAGGAGTGGACTGCTCCCCAGTGACTGGAGACCCCAGTCCTTTCTGCAGTTTTAGTTCTTCACAGAGCTCAGGAACACCCTTTTAGCAGCACAGCCCACAGAGGTCTTAGCAGGTGACACAGAGCTGCAGGGATGAAGGGATCAAGGGAATCTCACTGGGGGTGTTCACAATGCTCTTACAGGCCTTAGTGGGTCCAGAGCCACGACTTCTGTGTCATTTAATGACAAACCCCACCTAATCCTTAGTGCGAGTGTACCCTAGCCCACTCACCAGCTGGGGTGACCCTAACCTGTTGAAGGTGGCCTGGCTGGTGAAGCGTGCTCCACACACCGCACAGTTTGACAGCTGGTCCTCTGAGTGGATCAGGAGATGTCGCCCAAGGGATCCTGGTGAGCTGAGGGCTCTGCCGCACACGGGGCACATGTAGCTCTTGGCACTCACCACAGCTGCCGTGTGCTGCAAAAGAACCCACTATGTTGTTAGCTACAAATTGCCCAGCTCCCTGCCCAGTTGGAGGCAAGCTCAACAGATACAACAAACCATTCAGTTGAACCTCCTGGAACAGGAATGCTTTACCATGAAACCTCTGTCTGACAATTCCTAAACCAAGCTCAATACATTTGGGGTGCCACAGGCCAAAGAGCAAGGAGGAAACCTTTCTACAGCTCCAATCCAGTGCAAGAAAAATAATTAAGGCCAAAACACTTGGATTGTAAGACCTGACCCTTGTTTTCAGAAACGCATCCGAGGAGCTGCTGTGCTGGACAAAGCACGGCTGGACTAACAGTAGGCAGAATGCTGGTGAGAAAGCACTTAGATGGAGACAGTCAGCTGGTACATGTAAGTGGACAATTCAGTTCTGCTTCCTTCCTTCTTTTACAGACTTTGATATGTATTGATGAGAGCACTGGAAACAAAAGCTGTGAGATTCCAGCACAGATTTCCTGCAATACTGGAATAATTTCAGAAGAACAGCTGTTTTCATGGGTACAAACTGTGAAGGGTACAAAATAAAGAATGAGTGATTAAGAGGAAGGTTTCTTGTCTCACTGAATGATGTAAAAATTGCTTTCATGCTTAATCTGAAAGAAACACCTGGTCTCAGCCTGCAACTGCTTGCAGAGACTGCCTTGGGACAGTTGTGTCTTCCAGAGCTGCAGACTGGGGCCTTGCTGATTCTTTCCCCAGGATACCACCTGGACACAGTTTACTGCTGTGAACTTTAGTCACATCCTAGCTAGAAGCTCAGTTCTGTGACTGCAAAGACCAGAACAAAGCCACCCTGTGCTTTGCATTGTTTCTGGATTTGGGTCTTCAGGCCAGAGATACCTCACAGTTTGGAACCATCCCTGGTTGAACCATCCCTTACCTACCTGGTATACGTGAGCAATGAGCTGCTCTCGGCTCCCACACTCCAGCTGGCAGAGGGGACACTGTGACAGTCCCAGCACAGGGTCAGCATTCAAGCACTCAGGCACCTGAGGGGAGGAAAAGCCACTTCAGTGCAAGACACAGAGATCCCCACACATGGCCACCCTCCCGTCCTCAGCATCCAGCCAACACTGCAGGCAGGCCTCTACCAGAGCACGGGCGGTGTGCCCAGTCCTGCTGGGGATGGCTCATGTTCTGGAGCCCCCTTTTTGTAACCTCTGAGCAAACCTCCATCTGCCTCAGGCAGAGCGGCAGAGGCCTCATGGCTCCGGCCGGCCAGGCCAGCCCTGCAGCAGAAGGGAAGGGGCAGTCAGTCAGAGGAAGGCACCAGAACTGAAGGAGGGGGACACGCTCTGCACCGTCATCTTGGCCAGCCAGGAGAATGGCAGTTGGTGGCTGCCGTCTCCTGTTCCTGGCAGCCCAAAAGCTCTTCATACCCTTTCCTCCTGCCAGGAGACATTGCTGGGAAAAGGTGGGAGAGGAAAAAGGAGAAGAAACCATGATGGGGAGAGGAGGTTTTAGGCAGTACCCTTCTCGCCTTGGGAGGCCAAGGTGAGTGCAGAGACAGTACACACTTGCCTCATTTTCTCTTACGGGGGTTGCGGCCACAGGATGTTCTGCATTCTCTAATTCTTTCTTCACTTTCACAGTTGAGCCATCCTCTTCAGATGTATGGGAAGAAATTTCATCCTGGGTGGTTTCTTCCTCCTCGCTGCTACCTAGAACAAGCAGAATTTAGTTATTCCAAGCGTCAGGATCCTGAGGGCACTCACAGGCCTTAGTTGTCCCATCCAGTATCACCTGGGGCCTCCACCCACCCCTTCCAACCAGGGGCTCCATTTAAACTCAGGCTGGGGCACTTCAGTTCCTGAAGTGCTCTGCAGAGTCTCTGGGCCTGGCCTGGCGATTTGTGACAGGGGTAAGGTAAATGCTGTCTGACAGGCAGACTGGAAGCTGTAATTCTGGCCTTGACAAGCGCTGGAGCGCCAGGTGGGCCCACTGCTGCTCCCACCCTGCTCTGGCAAGCTGGCACCGCATTCTGGTGTGCAGTCATCGCCCAGTCTGTGTTGCAGTGGCCTGGGCTTGCCTTCCCTCAGGGCTAGTCCTGCTCTTGCTGTTTGCTGATGAAGCCCTGCACAGGAGCCAGGGGCTAACACAGAGATGAGTAAAATGGTCCTCAGAGGACATCCACAAGCTGTGCAGCACCTAGCCTCACCCCTTGTCAAAGTCTCCCCAGTCCACTACCTTGCCATTATTAGAAGGGGCAGAACTCACTGCTGCTGGATTCAGGGTCTTGCAGGGGGTGAATGGCTGGCCTTTGGTCCCCAAGAGCTCCAGGAAAGTTGTTTTTCATCATGGCTTGTCGGGCTTGCTCCTCCAGCCCTGCAAAGACTTGCTCCCCTAGCAGCCACAAGGACAAAGAGTCAGACTGGTACCATTCCATTGCTTTCACCACCAAGACTTGCCAAAAACACAACAGGCGTGGGCTGCTCACCTGCACTGTGCAGAACCTCTGCAGTCACCTCTTGGAAGGCATGTAAGTAACCCCTCTGCCTGCCCTACAATGCCGTGTGAGCCCGGGCCCTGGCTGTACAACAGCCTTGCCAGTGGAAATGTCTGGCATCAAGTTGCTCCCTGCATACTCTTTTACACGCTGCTCCAGCAAAAAAAAAAACAGCCCCTGTGAGGTCCCATTTTTTGGCTTTCTCTGCTACCAAGCTGCCTGCCAATGGAGCTGCAGCACAGCTCTGGGTGGCGGGAAGCCACCTGGGGAGTGTGGCCGGATCCCAGATCAGGTATAGTGCTGGATGGTTCTGCTAAATAATCACATCCTATTCCCTGCTATCGCAGGCAACTCACACAAAAATAGTATCTGCTTGAGTGCCTGGCACCTCATCTGCTCTCCACAGTGATACCAAAACCAGGGGTTATCCTTGGCATGCTCTGTCACCACCATCTGTCCCAGAAGGACTGGGACAAGCTGCTCTTCAAGAAGGTGTTTGTGCTGGAGCAGGTGTATGACAAATAACTTGCTTCAATGCCTTGTCTTACCCAGGGGTGGCTCTGGCTAAAATATATCTCAGTGACACTTCCTATGCTCAAATCAGAAATCTAAGAAAATGAACCCAGAAAGCTGAGATGCTTGTTTAGGACACTGATCAATAGTACCTCCATTCAGCA
>NW_008588629.1:4152-11055 GCF_000691845.1 Merops nubicus
ATTGAAAGAAAGCAATTATTTGTGCTTCTCTAAAAGAAAACTTCTTACAGCAATCCCTGCTTAGGAGAACTTTTTGTTCCAAAGAATAACACTAAAAGGCAATCATTAATTTTCATATTAAATCAAACAAATTACTTTGTTCTAGGTGTAGCTGTGATTTACCTCTCTCAGTGGATGAACTGGGAGTGCTTGGGACACGGTGCTTAAGTTCCCATCAGGATAGCTTTTGGGTTAAATCTATCAACTGATCTGTAAGTTCTCTAGAACCACTCAAAGCATAAATGTGGAAATGTTGAGGAAGATGCAGTGCATTTTCCTCATAAAGCTAAAGTGGAAACAACTTTCAGAAGAAAATTGAACCTTTCAGTACAGGGCCACAACTAGCATCAGTATAACTAGGGAAGGGAATTCCTGACCCACTGAGAGAGCACCAGTCCTGTTACAAGGACAGGGACATTCCCACATGTGGAGCAGTTTCAGCCAGGTTTGCCCTGTTTTCATTCACTGCCCTTCTGGTGCTTACCTCGCAGTTTCCAGCAGTGCTTCGAAACCAAATAATTTATGAAACATTCCAAAAGACCTTCAGAAGTTTCACGGAGACTGGGGAGAAGAGTTTTAGTTCCCGACATCCCCATGGAGGTTTCCAAAAGCATCTGAAGGCATTTATCATTGTTTCAGAAATGCAAGGACGGTTTCTGTAAGGCAGGCTTGAGAACACCATCTGCGGGGGCTGAAGAGAGGTGCTGAGGAGCACCCTGTCACTGAAAGCACCAAGTACCATTGTGACTGCTGTGACACGAACCCCCTTGGAGGCCACTACAGCACTGCATGGTTTTCATAACCTGGAGTGCTGCTTTTATGTCTGGACCACGACCCCACGCTGGTGGGACTGAGATATAGACCATATTACCAGCAGACATGACAGAATTACAGTGCCTCCCCAAGAAACAGATACCTACAAGCCACCAGGATAAAAGCCCAGACACCAAAAAAACATTGCAAGACGAACAGAAAGTATGGTGAAATGAGGAAACCAGCAGGACACAAGACAGATGTAAAACTGTGGTGGGAAACATGCTACCTGTGACAGAGTTAGCAAACTGGATTTCCAAACATCACTGCAACCGCCAGCAGAAGCAGTTGGGTGTTCACCTCCTTCTCCCTTCCCCCTGCAGCAGCCTGGGCTCTAACAGCAGGCAGGCTCCTGCTCGGACACAGCCCACGCAGAGAGGCTGCAGGGTTTTAAAAGCTGTGATCTCTACACGAGGTGACTGAGAGGGGAATTCCTGGCAGTAACACTAGGATTGACCACAACAACTGAGAGCAACCGTGTCTCCAGGGGCACTTCTGTGCAACACACCCAGCACCAGGTGAGTGGCTCACACATTGCAGAGAACTGTCAGCTCACAGCCAGAGATGCCAGCAGTTACCACACCAGTGCTGTTAGCAGACCACACCTTGTGCATTCCCCACTAGCCTCTATCTGAAAAGTCATCATGGGACCAAGAAAGACAACTTTTAAAAACACTACCTTTAGCTTATTATTTTAATAAATAAGAAATTCAGTGTATTGACTTCAAAAGAACTTAGGGAAGAGTGTCCTATTCACCTTTGATGAAACTTTAGAGCTCCAGTGTTTGATAGGTCCAGGGTTACACTTTCATTGCTTCTGCAGCCTCACCTCCACCCCGCTCGGAACATGCTTCCATCCATTTGGAAAGAGAGTAAGACAGGCAACAGCTTTAGGATCGCTGCTATCAGTAAAGGAAGTTAAGCTCAATAGTGAATCCACAAACTCTTCTCCAGAAGTTTCTTTATTAAATACAAATAGGGCTGCAGGCTGACCACAACACCAAAAAAAGTCACTGTATTTGTTTTACAACCAGCTAGAGACTTGGGCCCGTGAAATGCCTCTGCTTTGTGTTGTTCTCCTCTCCATAAACGAGCGGGATGCCGAGTGAGCGCTGTGGAGGTGGGGGCAGCCCTGTAGGACTGTGCAACAGGGGCAGTTAGGTCTGCTAGGATCTGGTGGTTTATCAGCTTGGAATTTTTTTTTTCCTGACCCCTTCCCTTCTGGAACTGTATAAATGCAGGATAACTCTCCCGTGTTCCAGAAAGTAACAGGCAAACAACCCCCAGCCCAAAATCCACAAAACAAAATAAAAGGAAACTGCACCATTCCCCTGTCTTCCTTCCTAAACAGAAAGGTCTCCAAGAGACGAGCCACTTTATTCCCTCCTTGTACACGACTTTAAAGTCCCTGTTCATGTAGGTCTTCTCTGTGTTCCTTTCCTGGACCTGAAATCTGCAAGTCTTTCCACCACTGTGGATCTAGTCCACCTGCCCCATCGCTATTCTGGGTTGTCCACACTGCAGTAGTGGTTACTGAAATGAAAAACAACACAATTGAAAGAGTTAACAATGGCAGCCCACAGAGCCCTGGAAGAACCAAGGATTTTGATGCAAGTAGTATTTCCACTCCTTGCGAATGCTATTTCTTGCAAGATACTTTCTCTTCAAGCTGGGAATATTACAGACAGCAGAATTCAAGGAATGCTGAAGAGCACATTTTGTGCGCGTGTCAAAGGGCCCAGGGGGAAGGAAATAGAGGATTAATGGGATATTGGGACCAAGACAGAGAGAGCTAGGAAGTGGGAATTAATTTGATTAACAAAAGCTATTCTCAAGAGTCCTAAAATAAGCATCACTTGCAAAGGGCACAAGCAATGGGAAGAACGGCAGCTCACAGGACAGGAGGGAAGGACACAGAAGCGCACACCAGCGCCGGCAGCGCGGTTTCGGCAAGCACCAGGACAGCCCCTAACTGCTGGAGTGACAGTGCAGCAACGGGTGGGCTTAGCTGCAAGATCAGATGAATGGCTTAGAGATTTTATATTTCTATACTTTACAGACTCTGGGCAAAAATAAAGACCAAATTGAACCAATTAAGATGTCTCCACAGGAACAACAGCAGCGTGTTGTATTTTCCAGTTCAATGTGAACAGGTAACAGTGAGTACATTCCAGTGTTACAGTTTTAGTCGTTACCACTTTGTCAGGACTACGTGTTTTTCATGCACCATGTGACAAAACAAAATTAAATTGTGAAGAGTGAACTACATGCTGCAGTCCTGCCAAAGGGGAAATTACTACCATTAAAACTGGGGAGGGAACGGCCACCATGCACAATGAGACTTTTGTGATAACAGTAATTTTTATCATTGTTTCTGCATTATTTTGAATTTCCTTACACATCGGCTTCAACTTAACACTGTTTTGACTTGTAACCACACAACTTCCCAGCTGGTCACTCTGTGTGCCAGATGAGGTGGTTCTGTGCTAAGTGAGGACAGCAAGCCATGTTGTTGTGAGAGCAAGGACAAATGAGGCCATGCCAAGCCTGGAAAGTAACCCTGGAAAGAGGTGGCACCAAGCAAGCCAGGGAGAGGAGACCTGCGGCTGTTGCTTGCCCTAGTCAGTCCAAGAAAGAAGATAACACGGAGTTGCCATGCAAAGAAGAAGTAGGCACCGTCCTCCCACGAGTCTGTCCAGTTAGCTATTCCCAGTAATATTTATACAAATCCAGAAAGCACTTCCCCAGCCCCGCAGCCTGTCAGACCAGACCCCAGCTGCAGACAACTGTGTAAAGAGCTGCATACCTGCCGTCCCTTTTATTCCTCTCCTCCCAACCACTCCAGCCCCTGTGAAGAAGTCTCAGTAATGTGTCTGCTATGTCTCAGCCTGACTCCTCCTCCTGCTGGCTCACCCAGTTCTTGGAGCTGATGCTCTCTCCGATTATCCTCCTCAGTGCACTGCATGGCATTTCTGGGCCCTCCAGATACACAGCAGGCTAGGCAGACAAAGAAGTCCCAATGATTTGGTGGTGTTCATCATAAGACAGACAGGATTTTCCATCCCAAGGTGGAGACATCACCATTGACAAGTTTCTTGTATCTTTCGGTCACTTTATTTTCTTGTGGTCCTACTTGCTGCTCCTGATGGCTCCTGTTGAAGAGTTGCTCCGTAGCAATGTACTGCATGTAAAGGAGGTGAACAGGTCCCAGAATTCCTTTCTGTGACACATCAGATACCATAACCTCAGCCTCACGCCCGCTGCTGGCGTTTGTCAGACAGCTTCCCCAAGACCAAAGCGGAGACACAATCGCTTGTATTGTAGATTAAAACAGCAACGTTCACTGTACAACCGAGCCCTGTTCGTGCAGTGTTGTACCTCACAGTACCGGTTTCTGAAGAACATAACCCTTACGCAGTGCAGTGCAGGATACAGCCCACCTAAACACCACAGGCACTCTGCTCGTACCACGAGAGCTGCCAGACCCCCGGGCTCCCACACGGGCGGCTGCGCCTGCCTCACGCCAGTGGGGTGGGAAGGGCCGTGCCGGCGCCGGGGCACTCGCAGGGGCAGAGGTGTGTAGCCACAAGATGAGTTACTGGCATCATGGTATAAAATACAGGACATAGCAGATTTCTCTAAAGAGGAAAATTCCAAAGTCATTAATGTACTGTCAGGCAAATCAAAGCTATAGTCTGCCCACTGTTGAACTAAGTCCCCAGAAGCAGGAACTGGAGAGCACAAGTCAGTGCAGATGCCAAAAGCCACACTGGCCACCAAGGAAAGCTTTGTCAGCTCTCCCATGCCCAGCTCTAGCAGCCCACAGGGCTTTCAAGTCCCAGTCCACTCCCCGAGTGTGCCAAGCGTTGGGCTGTATCAAAGTGCATTTTTCCCTGGCGTAGGGAACAGCAAGCACAGATTCCCGTTGCCAGACCCATACAGAAAGGCAGCACAAAGAAACACGGAGACATGCAAGCCAGCAGCATCAGGGAAGTGAGGCAGCATTAGGGCTGCAGCCCTCAGTGCTCTGTCCCATCCTCCTGACAGCTATGACAGCTTAGCAACACCAGGGCCCTCTCCTCAGCCTTGCTTTCACATGTCTACAGAAGTGGAAATTTGCTTTCCTCATTCCAGCCTGAATTCCAGCCACAAAGCTGGGTATGAACAAGGGCATAGCTTCAGTCCCCCCAGCTTCCCTCTGCTGAAATCAGTCAAACAAAAGCAATGTATGCGCAGTCTCCCCCTGGCAGCCAACATCCACACGTGTCTCCCAGCTCCGCTCTCCTCCTGTCGCAGCCTGCCCACAAGAAGTGCTGATGTACAGTGCTTTCAGCCCTCTCACTATCAGACAAATGCCAGGGTCTTGACAATGCTGGAGAAACAGAGATGTGTCCTGTCAGCTCAGCTCAAGAACGATCTGACAGGTAGCATTTATCTGGCTGGTAAATGGCTCAGTCACTGCTCACTCCCTGCAAGGACAAAGCGAATGGCTTTATTTACGTTATCTGGTTGGGGATGAGGTATGGTGAGCTGAAGTAACGTGTCCAAGGTCAGTCAGTTAAGTCTGTGGCAGGGCACAGATTGGAAACAAGGACTACTGGCTTCCAGCCACGTGCTCAAACCACCTTCCCCAGAGCCTCCTTTGTTACCCTAGATGGGCCCAAGCCCCAAAGTCACATTTCTTAGTACACTAACTTGGACTTGTGACAGTGTGAATGCAAAGCACAGCTACGGGCCCTGCACATACTCACCTACCTTTACAGCTTTAGTTGTTTGTTCAGGCCTATCCCTGTCCTGCCATGCCAGACACAGCCAGCTCCCCTGATGCACAGGGCTCAGTTTCTCTTCTTACAGTCCCTAAGACAAAATGTGAGTAACCACCACTCCCCCCAAACCGTACCCGTTCCTCATTCCCTTCCTCCCCATCTCCACAACAATCTGGCTAGGGCAAGGATCCCACAAGGCTGTGTAACAGAATACTCACAGTGAACTTTGTTAGGAGTGGTCTGTTTCCGACGGGACATGTTTCCCTGGCCTGGGAGCAGCGTTCCGTCCCTCAGCAGAGGGCTCACCTGAGAAAAGAAGGGAAGAGCCTGTCACACACACCACTGGCACCATCTGAGCCTCTGGCCAAGTGCAGCGGGCTCTCCACCATTCTGCATCACCACAGCCATATTCAGTGCCAGCAACCAACCAGATCCACAAGCATTTCACAGACCACTCTGTATGGGTAGTTCCACCCAGCTCTCCAGCACAGTTGTAAGTAATCCTGTTCCCAGCACACAAAAAGCTAAGAGTTCCCCATTTCAAGAGTGAATGTGATCTCCCTCCTTGTCCATTCCCATGCTCCGAGGGGAAGAGCCTAAACAAACCTGGAGACCCCATCCTACCTCCAGCCCCCCACCCTGAGACCACGGACATGCCATGCCCCAGAGGCTTTTGTCAGGCACCGGATAATGCAGCCCAGGCTGGATTCCAGCCGGGGAACTGGCCACCCCATGGTCACAGCTCCAGACACACAGCAGCAACAGATGGGATGGTGTGGGCAGCCCAGGGACAAGGCTCGACGCAGGCAGGCACCCTTTGAAGGGACTGACCTCACGGCCCTTGCAGATGGCTACAGGCAGAAGGAAACGGCAGGGCTGCTGGCCCTCCCTGCTGCCAGGGTGTTCCCAGGCAGGCAGTGGGGACACGGTGAGGGACCCCTGATGCCACAGCTCATACGGGGTGGGGTGCACCCCTTGTCCCGGGCAGGCCGGACACACGGACCCCCTCAAACTTTACAAGGGGAAACATGGACCTCTCGTCCTCAGACTAACAGAGGAAAGAAAGAATCAATCCCAACAGTCCTCTCAGACACAGACAAGAGCAGGAGCTGAACCCATTTCTACCGACAGAGAGACAGGGATCCCGCCAGCAAGCTGGACCCAGCTGGTCCCAGCACTCGGGAGGCGGCTGAAGGCGGGATCCAGCCCGCAAGAGATCGGACGCACAGACAAAAGGACTCCGCTCCCCTGGCAGCGGGTCGGACGGAGGAACCCGGCCCGAGAT
>NW_008588630.1:0-1078 GCF_000691845.1 Merops nubicus
CGCCCTCCTCTCGCAGCGCTGCAGGGCAGGCAGCGGCCTGGCACGGCGAGGACAGGGCGCTGGGAGTAAGAGCTTGGGTTCGGAGGCAGAAATTAACATCTGAAAAAGTTTATGGGCTGCGATCAGTGGCTATTTTTGTCCTAACAGAAAAAATATTGTCCCTCGGCGCTTCTCTGTGATCCTATAGGAGCCTGTAGAGTTTTCAGGATTGCTCAATAAGGAAAAAGGCGTTATTTGTAATCCAGAGAGCTTGTTTTTACAATAAGGAATTTACTAATATTTTTAATTTATCTCAAAAGTACACCTAGAAACAGAAGGCCACTCCAGAAACAACTGCCTTGGTTTTCTCACTTTTTTTTTGTTTTGTTTTGGTTTGGTTTTTTTTTGTTTTCCACCCTCTCTGTTCTACAAAGAGTAGGAAATATTTTTTTTCCCCTTTACGTTTGCAGACGAAAAGCACAATGATAGAAACTCCCGGAGATGTACTGGGAGGCAATGTCTCGATATTAGAGTAGCTGACTCAACCCATTGTGTTTATCAAGTTCAGATTAATGTGAAGCAAAAAAATTTCTTACCTCCCCTTACATACACACACGCACTACTATAATTGCCCCTCTTACACACATCACTATACTTATATATGTACTTGTAAGTAGATATGTATACATAGGTGTGCATATATATTTATGTATACATATGTGTGCAAATGTATGTATGTATGGGTGTATAAATAAGAGTTCACGGATATTCATATGTGTATACACATATGCAAAAAGTATATACATCTGTGCCTATACACGTGTCTGTGTACAAATATATGTACACTTGTATTTGTGTGTGCAAAACAGATCTAGACGTGTATGTATGTTACATACACGTGTGTGTGTGTGTGTGCGTTTGGGTACGTGTGTACTCTTAGACACCTACGCACATATATGAGTATTTACATGGACGGGTATATGTATATAAGCATGAAATGTAATTTCCGTATTTCTATATAAGTGTGCATGTGTTTGTGTATATATGCTCACAAATATTGGGGAGTTCTTTGCCGTAGCTCCTGACCCGTCTGGCGGCC
>NW_008588631.1:0-10586 GCF_000691845.1 Merops nubicus
GCTGCCCCTGCCCTTCGCCACCCCTGCCCTCCGCTCCCTCCGCTCCCTCCGCTGCCCCTGCCCTCCACTCCCTCCGCCTCGCTCGCTCTCCTGCCTCGCGCAGCCCCGTTCTAGGCAGGCCCTCGTCCGAAGGCCAAGGTCTGGATTTTGGGGGCTTTCTTATGGTGTTTGTCTGAGTGTGTTAGGAGTTAAATTGTTCTGTTAACAGGCCTCTGAAACAGGGGGCAGGGTGATGTACCTGTCTTATAGACTGCTCTTTAAGGTGTGTAAGGGCATAGGAGCAAGCACTTGCTGGAGTAACTTCGACTTCACTGTAACTTTGAGATCGTAGACCTGATTCTTTTTTTTTTTTTTTTTCTCCTTGAGTACTGACAGAACAAGGTGCCTATCACTCTAAATGCAGACCCATGGAGGACCTGGCTATATTTGAGTGTGCAAAGTCTCTGCTAATTAGACTTAGAGACTCAGAAGATGGGAAGCACAAACTAGTGACTGCAGGTGCAAAATCTGGCTACTGAGTGTTGCCTGGGTGCATGTGACAATTTTCTGGGAGAAAGATTCAGCTCAGCAATCACTCTCACCACTTCCCTGATCCCCTGACTCTCTTGCTGACCTGTTTCTGCTTTTCTAGCAGACCCTCAGAGGGGGGGGCCTCCCTTGTTTTGCCTGTGGTGTCTCACACCAGAGCAGGTCCAGCCTGTGCTCTCAGAGAAGTGGGAGTCTTGTTGGAAAAATGACTTGTGATGGTGTAGTCAAAAGCTGTCAACGAAGCCCATGGATTAGGGGTCAGCACTCAGCACAAACATTAAAATTCACTAACACTTGAGCGCTTTGTTTTGCAAACGTGCTGTTTTGATATAATTTCATTTGCTACCTACATAAAATTAGCAGTTTGAATTCTGAGAAAGAAAGGATTAGGAGTGAAGCTTTTAATCCAGAGGCAGAATGAATTGATATTTGAAAATCTATAAATAAACAGATTTGTATAACAAGGTGGAGAGGTTTTACTTCTAGTCTATGCGTATAGCTCTTGTAGCAATACAGAACAAAGATTTATTCAGTGACATTTCAGCTGAGGACTCCGTAGCTGTGATCGTAAGGGATGTGCATCTCTGGTCTTTGGTGTTTCTTTCATGAACTACAAGAGTAGTAATCCTTGCTCTTATGCAAAATACTGTTTCATATATTGTACTTTTGTCGTCAGAACATTTAAGTGCATAGATCTTCCTTTTAGTGCATTGTAATCTAAAATATGATGTCATTCGTTTGTACCGTAGACACATTTCTTAACAACACATGTAAATCATGTCAGTATTGAAACTGAATTCGGTCACCTCTACAAGTGAACTTCAATTATATGCCGTGCTGTGTTGCATATGGCCTAAATTCTTAACGGAGATGTTTACAGAGCCTTTGCAAATCAGCTGCATCCTCTGGCCCATCCCTGGGCCATCTTGTGTGTTTTGCAAAGCTTATCACCTAGTCTGCAGCTCCTTGTTAGTGAATCTTCACTAGCTTGATTAGCTCACTGGCCAGCTGATGGTTTGTGGATGTTTCTTCTGTCCCAGCATTCAATTAGTGGTGATGACCATTGTTTAAGGGGAACTTTTGTACTGTTTAGCTCTTTAACCTTTCTGGACGTTTTCTTCCGCCCTACCGTCCATGTTTATTCTCCCTCCTGGCCCTGGTCTTATTTATTGCAAGGGAGTGCAAGGCCACTTCCTCTCCCTCCACCCCTACTATCTTCTCTGTTATTGACTGTTTTCTAAACTAAAAATCTCTTTCAACAAGAGCATGCATGTAGGTTCACGTTTGCTTCTGGGATAGAGTTTTTCTTTAAGCTATAATGGGAAGAAGACTTCTTGGGTGCTATTGTTCATCAAAAGTAAAGGAGAGAGCCAGTGAGTACTGGAGTGAATTAAAAGTTTTGTCCCATGCAGTTCACTTCCCAGCATTCATTCAAAGTTTTCAAAGTGGTTCAACTCTGTCTCCTTAGAGGCAAAGCAGTCCTGTTGGTACTTGGCCATGTTCCTGTCTCATCAGCAGTCCCAAAGCACTTGTACCAGTTCCTCTAGGAAGCACCTGGAGCTGGTTTGGGTGACTGTCATTACTGTTCATGTTCAGCTGTTCCTTCTGGAAGCCTGCCTGGGTCAGCATCTTGGTCCCTCTTGGCCGGTGTTGCTTTGTAGCAAGGCTCTCTGCCCTCCTAATTCCCAAAACCTTTGCAGTAATCTGCTCTTTTCTGGTCACATTTGCTCTGTTACTGAGCAAGCGCAAGGCCCGTGCATTTGCGGCTCCTTCACACTGAGGTCTCTTTTACAGGTGTTATCCAGCGCTGCACTGCTGTGAAGTACCACTACACCTCCAGCTCCCTGCCTCGCAACTTGCCCGTCAATGTCACGAACACCATCCGGCAGGACGAGTGGCACGCGCTCCGTAAGTCACCCGCAGCAGCCCAGGCCTTTTTTCCGAGGTTGTTAGTGGAGTTGTTCCCATCATACTGTATTGGTCTGGTGTCTGCTTCTCTCCTCAAGGCCAAAAGAAGCCTTGAAGTACTAACATATACAAATTGTCGCTAAACCCATAGTGCACCCCTTCTGTCCCACATTGGAGGGTATTTGGCCAGTATTCCTCTTGAGCAGGACACAAACACCTTCTGGTTGTACAGTGCCAAGCAGAAGGGAGCCACGTTAGCTGGATTCCCTCAGTTTCAGTGTAATGAGCAAAGTGTCTACCTCAGGGAAGCTACAGGAGGGGGAGTCTGTGGGTGAAGGATAAACTTTAGAACAAGCAGATCTAACTGGCTCACCCCTGGCTGTCCTGTCTGGGGGCTGACACCTTCATGCCTTCTTTCTTGTTTTTCTCCCTGCTCTTCCCTCAGATCTGCGGAGGATGACCGCTGGCTTCATCGGCATGGCCGTCTCCATCATCCTGTTTGGGTGGATCATTGGTGTGCTGGGCTGCTGCAAACAGCAGGAGCTCATGCAGTACGTGGCTGGGCTGCTCTTCCTAATGGGAGGTGAGAGCCTTTTGCTTCTGCTCCTGCAGCCACCACAGTCAGTATTGCTGGCTGCGGAGGTGCTCTTAACAGCAAAGTCAGCCCACAGCAAACACACGAAACAGCTCTTTAGCACAGCAAACCATACACGCTGGAGTGCCTCGTGTTAGGAGTTTCTTCAGGGTTTTTTTGCCCTTCTGTGTAGGTGCCTAGTGAATGTGTGGCAGATAACAACAACCTGGGCCCCTTTTTTGGGCTGAGGCTACAGCTGGCATAGTCTGGATGTTCCTAGTAGAAACCAAGTAAGAAACCAGGTTCTGCCCTGAGCCTCAGCTATTTACCATCTGTAGGAGAGGCTGCCCAAATACCGTCCGGACCCTGGGGACTAATACCAGTCATTGGAAATTAATAGAATCTATGGGGAATCAAAGTATGATGAACTACCCATGACTGAGTTTCCAATAGCAGTAGAGGGAGCTAAGGCGATGCAGGTTACTTGTGAAGTGAGGTCTCCTGTAGTCCTAGGTATTTTACCTTTTTTTTCCCCCTGCCTTGTAAAAAGAGTGACTGGTAGGACTACAGAACAAACAAACAAACAAGGGTAATTCTTGATTTTAAAAAATTCATGACTTCAAACAACCTAGGGAAAATACCAGATCCTAATTAGCCTGCCCGAGGGCAGTGTAGAACCCTCTTGCTTTTCTCCTGCAGGTACGTGCTGTATCATCTCTCTCTGCACATGCGTAGCTGGGATCAACTTTGAGTTGTCTCGCTATCCTCGCTACGTCTACGGGCTGCCGGAGGACATCAGTCATGGCTATGGCTGGTCCATGTTCTGTGCCTGGGGAGGCCTGGGCCTCACCCTGCTGGCTGGGTTCCTCTGCACATTGGCCCCGTCACTCAACACCTCACGGGCGTCTGTACAAAAACCCAGACAGGAGAACGGGGCCGTGTGACCGGACGGAGCGAGGAGAGACTCTGGAAAGCACAGCCTGGGCAGAGCAGTGGGTTGACAGCGGGCAGAGGTGGCACGGCAGCGTGAGGAGAGCGATGCCACGGCCGTGCAAACACCAGCCCCTGGAATGCTGCTGCAGCCTCCAGGCGTGGACACAGACATTGCAAGTAACTCCAGGTTTGAATTATTGGCGACTTGGTCATTGGTGGTTTATGGGGGACAGTTCTTTTGTTTTTCTTCTGTTTACAAGGGATTAAGTCCAAGGCTGTGTCTTTTTGTGTGCTGTTCTTTGAACTGTACCTCCATGGTCCCATTATTGTCCAGTTGTAAGGGATGTTTACGCACCAACTCTATTGCTGCAGGTCTGTGTGATTCAGACCCATATAGGGGCAAGGAGCTACGTGAAGTTGGCTTGAACACTTTTGCAACAGGCGTGTCTAGGGTTGGCTCAGGCCATTGTTTCCCAAAAGAACCTTGATCTAAGCAGAGGTTTAGGCCAAAGAATTAGCCCCTCCTGAGTATTAATTAATCTAAGTCAGAAATCTGTGCTATTCCATGCTGTGGTATCAGCTATTTACCCACTCGCTACTAAAGCTGTATCCAAAAAGAGCCAGCTGTAACTGGAGTAAAGCTCTAAAAACTCTAGCGAAGGAGGGGAGTTTTCCTCAGCTTCTTAGCCAAACAAGTAACCTTTCATCTGTAACGACCACACCCTTGTTTTAATTGGGAGATGTACAAATGATGCAGCTTCTAACTGTCCCACTAGAGGTGAGGGTACGTTTCTGGAAGCACGTCAGTTAGGATTTCCAGGATCAGCTTTCACCCCCCAGGTAACCTGTGGGCACAGCTCCTGTTCTGTGGGAGATGGGCAGTTCTCCCACAGCTCAACCAGCAGTGCTGCTAGGACAGCAGCTGTACAGCCCCTCCACCGTTACCGTCCAAAGGCACCACAGTGTGTTTTCCTCAGGAAGGCCTGGCTCCTGCCTGCCTCACCCCTCCCCCTGTTCAGCACCAAAATGTCCCCCGGGCGCAGCGCCTCAGGAGCACCGTGCTCAGCCCGAACACACGCCCTCTCCAGAAGGAGCAGTAAGGACCTTGGAACCAGTGCAGGTACTCAGGCTAACTCAGGAACAGCAGCCTAAGTTCTCTGGGGTGCATTTTGCTTTCCTTCATCTGTTCTTTCCTCCCTCACGTCCCCACGCCTCTCCCTGGCGTCCAAAAACTGCACAGGTAAAGATGAGATGGCCAGCATTTGGAGATGTTTACATGGTATTTAAAATACAATACAGTGGCATGTAAGATACTTAACGCTGAAGTCAGTGTATTTATGAAAAGTGTAATTTTTAAATGGAAGTTGTAATTCTCAACTGGCATTAAAAGTACTTTAAGACTTGCTCAGTGGATGAAACCTTGAATTACCAGACTGGTTCCCCAGAGAGCTCATCTGCTATCAGCAATGGTGTCCAGTCTAGATAACAAAGCTAAAACATCATTCGCATGTGAATCACGTTCCCCTCTCCCTTGCAAAATGAGTTGTTAGTTAAGATGTTCCCAAGACCCTTATCTATAAACAAAGCTGTGTGGTCAGTAAAACCAGGGGGCGCTATCTGGGCTGCAGTTCACCACTTTCCAAGTACACTTACTGCAGTTGACCTGTTGGTCCTCATCCGCAGGTGGCAGGACAGGATTTAATCCAGTTCTAACAGGAGGCGGCTCCAAATGCAGCGTGATGGGCACCACACAGGAGGTTTTCACTTTCCCATCTGCAGATGTGGAACCCCTGAGCAAGGGCGACAGCCCCAACACATCACGGATTGTTTTTAAAGGGGAAGAAATGCTTTATTTTTTTCCAGACAGAAAGTAAGTCGGACAGTCCAGTGTAGTCCTGGCCTCTGCCAAGGTCAGATCCTTGACTGGGCAGAGCTCAGGCGTAGTACTGCAGATTAGCCTTTTTCTTTGCTTGAACCTCCAGGATTCCTTCCATGTAGTCCTCATGGGTGAGCTCTGTAGCTCCGCGGCGGAGGGCAATCATCCCCTGCCCAACAAGACAGGATTTAGAAAGGGGATGTGGGCACCCCATCCGTGCCAGCTTTCGCATTCGCCCCGTCCAACAGCAGAGGGTGCTGGGGAGGAACACTCACCGCTTCCACGCACACGGCCTTGCACTGCGCCCCGTTAAAGTCATCTGTGCAGCGAGCCAGCTCCTCATAGTTCACGTCAGGGCTGACAGGAGCAGGAGGGGGAAAACAGGTTTGAGAGCACGTACCAAATAGAAGCAGCAAGGTGTGGAGTGTCCTTAAAACCCAACAGTGACCTCTCGACAACAGAACACGCTCCCACTCCACAGCCCCAAGGTATTGGCTTTGTCCTCCATACCTGACATTCATTTTGCGTGAGTGGATCTGCATGATTCTGGCTCTGGCCTCCTCATTAGGCATCGGGAACTCGATCTTGCGATCCAATCGTCCAGAGCGGAGCAAAGCTGGGTCCAAGATATCAACCCGGTTGGTTGCAGCAATCACCTAAGTAGAAGCAGGGTTAGCGGGCACGTGGTGGACAAGTTCCTGCTCCCCGAGGGTACACCAAGCCTCTTCCCTAGACACTGTTTTCCATCCCCTGCTAGAACACCCTGGACCTCAGTAGCACTCTGCTAGATCCCAACCTTGACTTGTGTGTTGGGCTGGAAACCATCAAGTTGATTAAGCAGCTCCAGCATGGTCCTCTGCACCTCCCGGTCACCAGCCTTCTCACTATCAAACCTGAGGTGGAAACGGGTGAAACAATTAGCGTGAACCTGACCACCGTGTGCCTCTGCTTTTAATCACAGGAACAGACAGTACAACTGCAGTTCACACTCCTCGGCCAAGGTCTTCCAGCTGGTTTTATGCAGCAGGAAACCATCAGGCAGATCCCACGTCTTGCAACCTTCACTCAGGAACCCAAGCACAGTAGCACCTGCCACCTACCTGTGACCAGCTTCGCTCTCTTTCTGAACAGGCCCTGCTTTAAGGTAGCCCTCCCTCAGACAGGGGGCTGCCAGGCAGCTCCCAAGAGCTTTATGACATGGCCTGCGCCTCACCTTTTAGTGCCAATGGCATCCAGTTCGTCAATGAAGATGATGGAAGGGGCTTTTTCCTTTGCTAGAGCAAAAGCGTCGCGTACCAGCTTAGCTCCGTCGCCAATGAACATCTGCACAAGCTGCGGACCCGCGAGCTTCAGGAACGTAGCCTGGGAAGAGAAAGAGAATCCTGTGCCTTGGTTCTCAATAAGGTCAGTTCCAAATACCACGAGAAGCCCTTAGTTAGAACAACCGAGCACGCAAACAGACATGAAAACCCCAGCCTTGGTAACACCGCCTTGTTCGGACAACGCTTCTCAACGCGGAGGCGTTTCTGTTCTTTGTCGGGTGCTGTCCTACAGCAGCACATGCTTCCACAGGTTCCTTTTACCTTCGTCTGGGCAGCACATGCTCGAGCTAAAAGCGTCTTCCCTGTTCCTGGGGGTCCATACATAAGGACTCCTTTGGGTGGCTGTATACCCAAGTTTTCAAATTTCTCCTTATGATTCATTGGCAGGACAATGGCCTCCACGAGCTACAGTGAAAAAAAACACACCATTAATACGTAACCCCATTCTGTCCCACAGATACAGTCTGCCTGTGTTGAGCTGAAGTTCGAAGACTGCTGTCCTCAGTCACAGCAGAAACTAAACGTCAAGTTTCACCTCTTGGATTTGTTTATCCAGGCCCCCAATGTCACTGTACTGCTCTGTGGGTCTCTCATCCACCTCCATGGCCTTCACCCGGGAATCATACTCAGTAGGTAGAGTCTCCAGGATCAAGTAAGAGTCTTTGTTCACCCCCTGTAAACACAAGTCCTTTGCTTGTAACACTCTTCAGGCAGCAGTGAATAAACACAATCAAGGATGATTCTCCAGACCTCAAGGGTGCAGCAATGGCCAGCTCTAGCACTGGCACTCATGAAATCCCCCCAGCCTGGCACAGTGGACAACGCCACAGCCAGCCTGGCACATTTAGAATAAGAGGGGCCCAACTTACTTTTAACACAAACGATGAGTTTTGGAAACCTCACTAGGCGCCCTCTACAATTTCAGCACCTGGTTTTATGTATAAAGAGCACACATCCCAAACTACTCTCCTATACTAAGAATATGATTGAGGCCATACAAAAATTGTCTTGGGAGAAATGTGGACAGATTTGCCTTCTCTTTGAAGAGCAAGACATGCAATTTTCTGGCCAGCATTGTATCTAATGGTCACAACAGCACCACTCACCACTAGGTCTCCAGGCTTCAACTTCTCAGCATCAACCAACCCAATAACAGGCAGGAAATATGTCTGTAGGGAAGAAAACGCAGTAAGCAAAACCCAGCCAACCCTTGGAGAAGGTCCCTTTCCACACTCCTCACCCCTGGCTGACCACACAGGTCTCACCTGGCGCGTAGAGGTCTTGATCACAGCGCACTTGCCCTTCCTCTGGGAATCAAGGTCAATGTTGGCTCCATCCTCCTCCTGGTCATTGGGGTCAACATCCAGCAGCTGAAAACCAGAGCAGGAGATGCCATCACAACGTAAGCAGGATGACCCCAGAATGAACACTGCTAAAGTACACACAGCAGGAGAACTAAAACTTCCCATCATCCATCATCAGGAGAATCCTGGAAGTATTAAAACTCTCTTATAAAAATGTCTTCCTTGCCTGATGAGGCAGCACACAACAGTACACAGAAAGATGCTACATAGTTCAGAACACAGCCACAGTTAATGGTGCTGATTTCTCCTCCCATTACAGCAGCTCACATCAAGCCTTAAGTTCATTAAGTTTTAAAACACTAGTACTAACCAACCACCTTTTTTTAAAAGCTCAGTGTATCAGCATTTTTTTTGGCCCATCTGCAAAATGAGCGAATTACAAAAAGAATGTGATGTAGTAACAGAGGCATCGCTTTTCATTTGCTGTGTCACAAGTTTCAGAAAGCACGTACCAAGTCAGGTGCCCAAGCCCACGCTAGGCAAGACCGTGACACCCTGACGGCTGGTTGCGTCCAGGTGAGCAGCAGTCAACACAGAAGGAACCACCCAGACAAGAAGTGTGCACCTTCAGATCACAAACATGGCTAAGGGGAAAATGAGAAAGTCCCGGCTCCAGGAGCATCAGCAGCTTGAGAACACGACACATCCGGAAGGACTGCCAAGCACCCTGCCCTTCTCCCTCCCAACACGCGCTCCGCTCACCTCAATAACGTTAGAGACAAGGTAGGGTAGAGTCTTGTTCACTTTGATCTTCTCGCTGTTCTCCTTGATCTTGTCTTTCATGGCCTGAAGCTCGTGGGTCACTCTCAGTACTTCACTCTTCATGATCTGGAATCCATACACAGAAGAAAGAGAGGAATAGTACTAAGAAGACTAAGACAAGATACGTTATTCCAAAAGTAAAACAAGTGCTCTTTTATGTGGAATGGGCCTGTCTTGGGACAGGCCTGCCCCAGTCTGTCCTATTAAACATCGTTAAGGCCAGCCTATAGACAAGAGCATGGAGTGCACTCGCACTGCATTTGGGGATGACACCCAACTGGGGGCACAGACTGTGCTCAGGGGCACGGCTGCCACTCAGATGGACTTTGGGAGACTGGAGAAACTGGCCTATGGAACACAAGGGCAAATGCAAAGCCCTTCCCCTGGGAAGGAACAGTGCCTTGCAATGACATGGGCTGGGGACCAACTCTGTGGAAAGGGACCTGGGGTCTCCACGGATAATAAACTGAACAAGAATCAGCAACGTGCCCTGACAGCAACGTTAGCAAACCAGATCCCGGGCAGTCCTAACAGGAGTGTTGCCAGCAGATGGAGAAAAGTGGTCTACTCCCTTTACTCAGTACTTGTTAGATCCTGTCTCAAGCACTCAACAGACAGGGAAAAAGTGGACTAAGTTCTGCATAAGGCCACCAAGATAGCCAGGGGGCTGGAGCACAGGCCCTGTGAGAAGTAGCGTCACAGGGAAATGGGCTTGTTCAGATGGAGACAGCATCAAGAAGACAGAAGCAGACACTTCCCAGCCGTGCACAGTAGGCAGATGAGGTAGCAAAGACTGAAAGGAGAGGTTCAGGCTGTATATAAAGCAAATCTTTACCCTCACAAGGACAGTCAAGCAGTGGCACAGAATGCCCAGGTAAGCGGTGCAATCTCTGTGTTTAGAGGTTTTCAATATCTAGCCAGATAAAGACCTGAGCAGCCGGGGTTACAGCTGACCCTGCTCTGAGGCAGAGGTTGGACTAGAGGTCTTCTCAAGTCCCTTCCACCATGAATTACCCAATGATCCTACATGACTCAGGCCATGGAACAGGATTCCCCCTTCCCTGTGCCTACAAGAGCTGAGCGAACTTGTCCACGTTTAACTTAAGCACCCACAGCTCTGCAGAACAACTGTCCCCTCAGCTTCCTCTGATCCTCGCTCTTTTACTATTTCTCCCCTGCTTTCGAGGCTATTCCTCAGCCTGCCCTTCCGCTTCTAGTTAACTGCGCCTTCGTTTTCATCGCCCTCGCCTCTTCCCCAACAGCTGTGCAAAGCCCCTGACACCCAACCCGAGCACCAGCAGCGCAGGGCTCCCAAGGCG
>NW_008588632.1:0-2204 GCF_000691845.1 Merops nubicus
AAGGTCCCGTTCTCTGGCACACGCTCGTCTGAATTTTCCCTTCCATCGCCGCCCGGGAGTAAAGGTGGCCGGCGTTGGGAAGGCGCGGGAGGTGGGAATCACTTGCGAACAGCCCAAGGCAAAGGGAGGGCTGGGAGATGTGGCGTGGAGAAGAGAGAATCGTCGTGTGCCGGTGGCTGTTTGTGAGTTATTTTTGGAAATTGCTTCGCTGTGAGGGATTTTTTCTTTTTTTTTTAACCGTTTGTGGGAAGATGTATTTGCATTGCGCTACTCCAGGCATTGATGCTTTCCATTGGCTGAGGACAGCTGTAAAATTAGTGTTTTGCAAGTGCCGATCCAGCTGCTTACTTGTTCTTTCCCTGTAACTCCATAAAAACACGTCATCTGCATCTTTTTCATCTTGCCTCGTGAGATTGGAGCCTCCCTTGGGGAGGGCTGACTCTCCCTGAGGACTGAGGTGTCTGATGTGTTTGTTGGGCACGTTGTGTGATGCAGGATGACAGCTGTGATGCAAACGCATCAAAACTTTTGAGTGTAGGCTCGGTATTGGTTGTTTGTGTGTTTCCCCCCCTTTCCGTAAAGCCTGCATTACATAGGCTGGAAGATAAACCTGGTGCCTTCCTGGGCTCTCCTTCAGCCATGGGGTAGGATGGAGAAGCAAGGACAGAAGCAGAGTGGTGGTGTATGCAGGTCTGTTAACAGGGAGCCTCGGCCTGGCACCCCGAGCTGCCCAGTGCTGTCGAAAATTGGGTGTTACTGGGTATAGAGTGGCTGTGGCTCTTGCCCAGTGACTCAGAGGGTTGCTCTTGTTTACAGCCATCACTTTGCTTCTGCCAGCGTTACAGTGGGCAGCTGCCTGCTTTGTCCGTGCCTGGCTCAAACCCAGGGCATGGAAGTGGATTTTGGTAAGGTTGGTGGTTTCCAAACCACTTGGACTAAAGGGGTGGACCCTGATTCAGCTGCTGAAATGCAGTGATGGGCTACCCATGGATGAGTTGAAAACCTTTCGTTGTTCCTTGCGTCATTCACTCAATGCTTGCTCTGTGATCTTCAATGGGCAGTGATTTGTTGGCTGTGCTGGGGAGCTGCTGAAGTGGGTACTGCTCTCACTTCTCATCCTTACCACCTCATAGCCTGGCTCAGTATTGACTGTCGCAGGTCCTGTTGTGTGGCTCTTTGGAGTGTGGGGAGGAAAAAATTGTTCACATTGAAGAAACCTGAAGACTCTTTACAATTTTTCAGTCTTGAAAAGTACTAATTCTGAATTAAACATTTTTTATTGTCAAAGAGAAACTAGTTAACACAAAGCAAAACCATGCTAAACCAAGTACAACTTGGAGCAATCCCATATAGGGTCAATTGATTTTGTAACGCTCTGCAGAGAGCTGAAGATGGGACTGAATAAATACAGGCTGTGGGACTCCTGGGGCTCATCCAATATGTTGTGGGGCAGTTTGTGAAGTTTCCAGTAAGTTTGCTTAATGTGGCCTTACCCAGTCATGAGGCACTCCCATAATTATGGCTGCAATTAAAAGCAATAACATCCATTTACATAAGGTGTCAGTCCTTTTAAATAGGCACATCATCTAATGAGAGCATTCGTGTGGGGATAGTTATGCAGGACGAGGGCCCAAAGCTGGGAGCGTTTCAGGGAGGATTTTGTTTTGGAACTTTCTTGAGGTCATTTGATGGAAGGGTCTGCTTTGAAACAGGACATTTTGTTATGGAAACGGATTGTTATAGATACAACCCTTACTAGTAGTAGGATGATGCTGTTGAATTAAGTGCTTTTAGCACTTTATTTTATGTATCGTACACCTAATTTTTAGAAAATCAGTCTGATTATACCCGTGTTTTTTTTTCAATTTGATTGCATCAATGTTCCTTCTGCTCTTATGAGTAAGAGATTTGGTAAATCCATCTTGTGAATGATAGCTATTTGCTGATGCAGCACTATGGATGTATTCTAAATTGCTTGCTGAGCTTGCATGGTTTCCTTGGGCCTTAACCTCTCTGCATGTAATATCCACAGATTTTTCTTTGAGATGAATATAAATTCTGGAAAACATCATACACCTGGGAAGGTTTCAGCTTTCTTCTGAAGAAAATGACCTGGTGTAGCACTCTCACCCTCTGACTCTATATTTTTTGTTTCTTTTTTATTTATATATCTTTATATTTATCTTGATTTCAGTAAGGCGTTT
>NW_008588633.1:0-1715 GCF_000691845.1 Merops nubicus
GCAAGAAGTGGTCCTTGAATGCTGGCCTTGAATCTAGCATAAAAACATGCCTGCAAACTTGATTTTATTATTTTTCCTGTTAAAATATACATCAGTATTGCCAAATCTACAGACATTAGGACTAAATATTTGTAGTGACTTTGGAGTGCAAGTCTCATCAGCAAAGGTGACATTTATGCTTGGGGCAACATGCCTTATATAAAAATAATGGATTTAGAAAACTAAATCCATTGTGGAAACAGGACTTTAGCTGTATCTGCATGAATAGACACACACAGAGCTGTTAGTCCTGATTCTGTTGGGGCTGTGGAAGTCATGAATGCCAAAAAAAACCCACCTATTTTCTAGACAGGCTCTAGCTGGGCCAGCCCAGCATCTGGTGCCACAGTAGTGTAGGAAATCAGATGATGGGCCAAGAAAGACCTTGTATTGTTTTGTGACAAATACTTCCCACAAATATTTTGTACTGTGCCCAGTACAAAAAATTAACCTGTACTATTTTGTTGCTCTTTTCTTTGGGTTTAATTCCTCTCTTGAGAATGGTCACAAAAAGTTTCCAAAAAAACTGATGTTCTCACATGTGTCTTCATCAGGGAAACTACCAGTGCAGTATTTTAGCATCTTTAACCTCTGTATTACCATAGACTTTTTCACTGGGCCTGTCTGACAGTCTGTCCTTCTAACCAGAGCACAACATATCCGTATTTACCAAGAGCGAAGCGAAGAGCCTCTGTGCCTGAGAAGAAGTGCATTGCCTACAGCTGAAGAATCAAGACTCAGATATTAGGGATTATCCCTCCTCCAGTGACAGATGATTGCCACACACTGCCATTAACTGGTTAAATTAGCAAACATACTGCAAAGCTTAGATCTATCTCTAATTGGGTTGGCTGTTTACTTCTCAGAGGGCAAAACCACTGGCAATGGGGAGCTTTCTTTTACTTATCCTGCAGGGACTATTTTATTTTTAAAAGTGATGAAGTATTCAGGATGCTATTTCAGAGAAGCTGACATTTGAAGATTTCACTCCTAAGCTTTCTCATTATTTATCAAGGGACTTGTTAAAAAGGAAGAGATGTTAGATTTTTGGTTTAGGTATTTAGCTTCTCCTATTAAAGGAACCTCTTGTTTAAGGATGCCTTGATTACTGCCTTTGCCACTTCCTGACATTACTGAATGTTCTCTTCCAAGAGACATCACTATCTGAAGTGATAACTGGCAAGAAACCTGGCACACAGATAAAAACAATATCATTTAGAAAAATTAAATTGAGAGGTGGATACCAAAGGAGCTCTGCATTTGGAGGTAGAAGGAAATATCCCCTTCCCAAAAAATAAAATGTTTGTGAAAAACTTTTGAAAAAAAAGGAAAAAAAAAAACAATTAATCTTTTTCTTTCAAATACAGGTCAAGCTAAAGAGCTAGTTTTTCAAATGAGTCAATAAGGAAGCAAGATGATTAACCAAATGCCAGTCATCTAGAGTTTAATAAACCCAGTTCAGTATTAGTTGTATTGTGACATTAGCTCTAGTCAGGACAGCATGGCCTAGCTAAATTCTGCATCTTAGAAACATTCTTTACTCCTGGAGTTCTTTAGTTCAAGTTTATTTTATTGCTGAAACTATTTAACAAACAGTCTTGTATAAAAATCAACTTCATTTTTAATATTCGTTCAGGCTGAAATAAGTTACATGAGCCACTTTCTAAGTTTCCTGC
>NW_008588633.1:1746-4863 GCF_000691845.1 Merops nubicus
TTATTTTTTCCTTGCTTTGACAGAGTAGAAATTCCTAGCCCTGATCAAGAGATTAATTGCTAAAGTCTGTGCTACACATGAGCTCCACCAAGATTCCCCACCCTCTGCACATGCCCTTACACAATCCTGATACAAACACAAGCTCTTAACTAGACTTGTGCTGTGCCTTTGAAAGCAGAATCCCTTCACAGCAGAAGATGATCTCCGTGCTGACTATGGGTCACTGAGCTCTCTGCACGTTTTGAGATCCCTTTATTTACTAGGTTTCACAGGCACAATGGATAAGCTGCGACTTCCTGAACTGAACAGTGGCAAACTCACTCTCCATGGTAATTTGTTCTTCAAAACCATGACTTCACAAGCTAATTAATCTTCTTCTGTGTTCTAACCAACAGCTAATTATTTTTTCTTCGCAGTGTTAGAGGTTTAGCAGTTTACTTAGTTGCTTCAACTCTTCTGTTTATAGAAACTGTCTGTAAATAATAAAGTCCTGTATTTTTAAAGGCTGCTAGAAAGGCTATACAACAACAGGTTTAAAATAAAAGGTTCATTTTTAAAAACCCATACAAACAGAAAATACACAGAGACCTGAATTCAAAATGGCACTACAAAGGAACATCACATTCACATCTATTTATGCTTTAATTTCCCCTTCATCACTGTGAATAAATTAGCACCTTTACCAGTTCAACCCTTGGCTTCTTTTCTTTTTCTGAGATGAAGATTTATAGAACCAAAGATATTACTTGTGGTCTCACTCAACAGCTTTCACTCATGCTGCAGCAAAGAGAGTCATGTCCTTACAGATAACTCTGACATTGTTTTCTGCATCATAAAAATTCACCATCAGAACCCACATATTTCTGTTCAATATTTGCCTCGAGGCTGAATATCATACACAGATATGGAATGTAGCAATTCTGAATGCAACTACTGCTAACAGAATCAGGTGATTTGACAACAATTACTTTGTATTTTACAAGGTGGAAAATCTGCCATTTGATATACAGCAAAAAATCACTGTGGTCTTGCTAATATGAAAATAGACTAAAATACAATGTTTCTGTAAAGCTGCAAGATGCATTTAAAAATTCAATATTAACAACATATTCACAAAAGCAATTATAAGCAGAATTTTATTATAAAACACTTCATATTGTACCTTTACTGAATGACCTTGGAACACTTCCAACTGCAATCTTAATCTTACACATAGGATAATAACACCTACTTTACAATCCCCTAATTAGGAGAAAGTGAACTTGTGAGGTGACAGTGTCACTCCCAGTTCTAATTCAGGAAAACCATATAACTCTTTTTGAGTGTGGAAGAAAATATTATTCTGGTTGAAATGGTGCAGTCACACCATGTAAAGAAAATGTGCTAAAACCAGCCTCCAGAATGGCTCAGAAGCACGACTTAATACATACCAGAGTGACTCCATCTAGCAGTGGTGCCCTTTCAGCAACCTCAAAATCAGAGCTGAAAATCAGTGTTAATACATTGGAAATTTTTATAGGAATGTAGTTAGTTTTATTAATTCCAACAAAAGCTTGCCCTTGGTCTGGAAAGTTCACTTGGTAGTTCAAGCACTCAGAAATATTCAAGTTGTGCAACAGTCTTCCAGCAGCAGTGCTGGTTCAAAAGCAGCATGGCCTAGTAAGCTCAGAGAGATTTAGGGCTACCTTAAGTAGTTTAAAATTAAACACTATTTCAGTTTTCTTAAAGTTTCAAATTTGCTGGGTTTAAAATAAACAATAGCTTAACTGCTGTCTTTTTTATCATTTCACTGCCTCTTAGAATATTTGGTACATTTCTGTTTCAGCCACTCCCAGGAGTCTTTTAGAATTTCAGAATTCATATTTTGCACTGAAATGACAGGTAAGTCTAACCTTGCCTAACAGATATCTTTAGAAGAACCATAAAAGATCTCTAAGTAGTCATTAATCACAACTATGTACTCTTAGAGGAAATTGTCCCATTTAAAGACTTGTATCTTGCAACCACTTGAACACAGGCAATTTTGCTCAAGGCAATAAGCCCACAGGACAAAGGGTGGCACATATGTAAGCAATTTTGGTGCATGTTCAAGGGTTTGTTGAATCTCCACCTCCTCAGTACTGGAATATATCTCTGGCTGTGCCCTTGGCATCCCAGGTTGAAATTAAGCAGCCCACAGGCTGTACCTACTGAGCCATTCAAGGACATTCAGCAGATTTGAACAACTGGATTTACATTTCTGAATAATAACAAGTACCTCTATATAATAATCTCATGCCTTATGCAGAGTATCAGTCACTGGATCCATAGTGAGTATGAATCCAATGTACAGTTGCTCTCCTCTTCCATGCACTGTGCCCAGGGACATACAAATATTGTACAAATTCAACCATGGAAAGATAACAGGAAATTAAATGTGTATTCAGAAACTTGTCTTTTGGGAGAGTTAAACATCACCACATGTTCTGCTGAGTATTTTTGTAGGAAAGAATCAAACTTAAAATTCAGCTGATGGATTGGAAGCTCCTTGTTCATTTTCAAGTAGCAGAAAGAGTGGACCAATGTACCATGTGTCTGACACCTCTCTCTTAACAAATATTTGCCCAATGAAAGAATAAAATCTGTGGGTGAAAAAAGGATGAAAATTGTTCACATTTTTGAGTAGAATCAGGGTCTGTATGGCTTAATGAGCCAACCTGACTCAAATGTAAGCTCACAATTTCACATGTAGGCAGAAAGAACACATAGCTAGAAAAAAAATATCCAGCACAACCTTAGATTGGCATAAACTCATCACGAAACAGCATGATAACTTCTTATGCCTATTCTGATAAGACAGGGTTTGCTCCAGCTCTCCTTTAATCTATTATTCTCATTGAAGTCTTTGGGTTAATACAAGAAATCTTTTCCTTATGTTACCAAACTCCCATGCAAATTAGTAGGAGAAAAGGGTAAAATAGGACCTAGCCCAGTATGCCAAGTGACTTCATCAGCTCTCAGAATAAGCCTCATGGAGAAAGTGATATAAAAATAACTGCAAAACTCAGAGTTCAGGAAGATGCTCTGTGTCCCCTTGCTCAATACTAATAATTTTATTATTATTTATAATAAATTATT
>NW_008588634.1:0-2767 GCF_000691845.1 Merops nubicus
AGCGGGGATAACTTTCCGGTTCTTTTTCGAGATACGTCTATATCTATCTGTCTGTCTATATTTAAACGCCATTATACATATATTAATCTTTAAAATAATGAAAGCCTTTTCAAAATTAGGCTTTGCCCATATGCCGACCTCACCCATCAGTAAATAATTAATCTGATCTCAAGTTTGAACGTCAAAAAAGCCCCGAGAGCCCCCCTCCCGAGACCCCCCCGCCTTTTTTTTTCTGCTCAAAGAAATTAAAAAGATGTCTCGCGTTGTCTTGATTTTTTCTAAACTTGAGGGACGTGAAGAAGAGCACCCATTGTAGGTAGCAGTCCCAGGAAATAGTGGCCGGTGTACTGGCTGGAGAAAAAGGGACGCAGCTTCTTACCCATTGCTGTTTTAGCCATGGTGGGATGTGCAGCCTCTCGGAGGTGGTGAAGGCAAAGGGGTCCGGCTACAGCAGCGGAGAGAGGAAGAGAGACTGAATAAGGCACTGAGTCAGCAGAGTGGGGCTGTGCAAGAGAAGGAGCAAGAGGCAGGAGCCCATGAATAATTATCACTCCTCTACCCAAGCAGATTGGCTCTAGAGGTCCCCTGACATGACTCCTGCAGAGCCACAATCTCTGGGCATTAAATATTGATCCACCAATGGTGCTGGAGTGCAAAGTGCCAGAATGCAGTTTGAAATGGAAATCAGTCCCTGAATGCCTCTCCCCCCTCGGTCTGCCTTCAATAGTACATTCCATGTCAAATGTTTTATGTCTTACATGAAAAAAGCCTATTGGTGTTGAAGGCATTGCTGTTGCTACCTGTAAAACATGAACAAATTAATTTTAACACATTTTATTCCAAAGATACAACAAAAAGGGGGACCAATGCAAAACCCTTTCTAAAACACTTCAGTAAAACTGCTGCTCAAATTATTTTTACCTTTGCATCCCATTTCCTACAAATATCTATAGGTACCATATGCAATTGTTTTCTACTGAATGTTTCTGCTTTTCAGTATTTAGTATACCCACACCTAACCCTGAACTCGAACTCTGCTAAACTTGGGGAATGGCAGCTGGACCGACCTTACACTCTCAAAGGGTCCTGGAAAAGCAAAACCAAGACAAATGTGGAAAGAAGTCAATAACCACTTCCCTGATGTACTGTTACAAGAGCCACCGGGAAGCTGCAAGCTTGATTCACTTGGTAAAGTGTGCAGAGTGGGACCTGGTATGATTCTTACATGAAAAGGGATGGACATTCTAAGGATTCTCTACATTCATTTTTAAGGATTCTCTATCCTCAGCAAGAGGAAAGCCAGTGACATGACTGACAGCCACTAAACCAATGTGGGCGGTTAATTGAAATTCTTGCTAGAAACATGGTAGTGATGGGACCTATACGCCTCCTACGGCTGGAAGCTGTTTCTGGCCTAGAGGAGACAGTGTGCAAGACGGTGGCAGAAAGAGGAGGATACTCCATCTTTACCTCCTCACTGTAACTCCAGCTCACAGCTGAAGCTCATTTGCCTCTCCCAGGAGAAAACCAGCCTTATTGTCAAAAGCCTGCAGTGATAACAGACACCCATACTGCCTGCAGACAGACAGGGCATAGAGCAAATTTTAAGTTTGGAATTTGGAGGACACTGCTTGTGGAGTTGTTCAATGGTGTGTATGGGTGGGTGAGAAAGGCAGGAAAGTGGACAGAGGTCTCTAGGGTTCTGTGTTCTCCCAGAGGAAACAGGGCATTGGCACAATATCCTTCCTTCAGTGATGCCATTTGCAGCTGCACAGTCCACACAGCAGTGCCATCATTAACCATGATGCTCCTCCTTTGTGTGTGGTTCCCTAGAACAGATAATGCAGGATTATGCTTTTCAATCTTCTCTGAGGTCAGGAAACACCATCTTTTGGGCTGGGAAAAGAGACACCTGGGAAAAGAGTCTCCAGAGAGACCTTCTAGAGGTCTTCTAGTACCTTAAAGGGGGCCTACAGGAAAGATGGGGAGGCACTATTTACAAGGGTTTGTAGTGATAGGACAAGAGGTAACCGTTTCAAACTGGAAGATGGTAGATTTAGATTAGATGTAAGGAAGAAGTTCTTCCCTATGGGAGTGGTGAGACACTGGAACAGGTTGCCCGGGGAAGGTGTAGATGCTCCATCCCTGCAAGTGTTCAAGACCAGGTCGGATGGGTCTTTGAGTAACTCGGTCTAGTGGGAGGTGTCCCTCCCCATGGAAGGGGGATTGGAACTAGATGATCTTTAAGGTCCCTTCAAACCTAAACAATGCTATGATCTTTGAGTAAAGCAAGGCTCAGGGTGTGAGTCTGAGACCAGCTTTCTCTTTTGAGTCCCTGTTGACGATTTCTGAATCACAGGGACTAGCTTATTTCTTTAAATGAGAATAGTGAGGTCTGGAGTTGAGTTTGGGGGGAACCATCCCCCAGCTGTGCAGCACGGACAGAGAGCAGCGTTTGACTGAGAGGGGCATGAGCTGCAGCGCGGCAGGCGCTGTGCTGGCTCCCTGCTGAGGTAGCTTTGCCTGGGTGGCCCGAGCGGGGTGAGGCGGCTTTTCTGCAGGACGCAGGGGCCCCACCCTCACGGGGAGCAGGAAGGCGGCCCCGGGGGCTTGGCAGCGTTTCTGAGGTGAAACTCCTCAGGGCCTTCAGCTTTGTGGCCGCGTGTCGGGTGGGGTGAGCGGGAGGCACAAATCTAATCGTGGCGGGGTGTCTGTACTGACAGGAGCTTATTCCTGAACCGAAGCGGTGAGAAAGGACGGAGTGCCG
>NW_008588635.1:0-621 GCF_000691845.1 Merops nubicus
ACCTGGGACACCCTGGTGATGCCACCCTGGCGATGCCACCCGGGCAATGCCACCCAGGCACTCTCTGTGCCCAGTGCCTTGTCCCCAGCAGTAGATCGATGGTGGTGATGGGGTGGGGGGGGTCACTGGCACTGGCCACCTTGCTCCTGGGGTGCTAATTATAGGGCTGTGCTAATTGAATTGGAACCCAATTAGAGCGGAGGGCGCCGGGTGCTGAGTTTCCATAATTAACGCCAGCAAACGATCGTAATTAACGGCAGAGCTGGTGGGGGTGCCACCACTGGGGCTGGGGGGTGTCTCTGGATATCTCTGGGGAGGTTCCTGAGGGTCTTTGGAGGTCCCTGGAGGTCTCTAGAGGTCCTGTGAGTCTGGGGAGGTCCTTGAGGGTCATCCCATGGGGTCCTTGGGGGTCTCTGGCTATCTCTGAGAGGTTTCTGAGGGTCTCTGATGATCCCTGGAGGTCTCTGCCTATAGCTGGTGATGGTTCTGGAGGTCTTAGGTGGGTCCTGAAGGTCTCTAGCTATATCTGGGGGAGGGTCTGGGGGTCTTTGAGCATCCCTGGAGATCTCTGGATGTATCTGGGGGTACTAAGAGGCTCTGGGGAGGTCCTTGCGGGTCATC
>NW_008588635.1:986-1456 GCF_000691845.1 Merops nubicus
GTCCTGGGAGTCTGGGGAGGTCCTTGAGGGTCATCCCAAGGGGTCCTTGGGGGTCTCTGGCTATCTCTGAGGGGTTTCTGAGGGTCTTTGATGGTCCCTGGAGGTCTCTGGCTATAGCTGGTGATGGTTCTGGAGGTCTTAGGTGGGTCCTGAAGGTCTCTAGCTATATCTGGGGGAGGGTCTGGGGGTCTTTGAGCATCCCTGGAGATCTCTGGATGTATCTGGGGGTACTAAGAGGCTCTGGGGAGGTCCTTGAGGGTCATCCCCTGGTGTCCTTGGGGGTCTCTGGCTATTTCTGAGGGGCTCCTGAGGGTCTTTGGTGGGTCCCTGGGGGTCTCTGGGTGCATCTGGAGGTCCTGGGGGTCTCGGGGTCTCTGGGACTCCCCTCAGGGTCTTCAGGATGTCCCCAGCCAGGGGACACCAGAGCCCCACGTGGCAGGGAGCCAGTGTCCCCAGTGTCCCCAGTGTCC
>NW_008588636.1:0-363 GCF_000691845.1 Merops nubicus
CTCGGGGTTCAAACCCTAGCATTTCAACAATATTCAATTTCTCTTTGATATCAGGAAGTTTCTGTGTGTATGTCTATCAGACTACAAGCATTAGTTTGAATGAGGATGCACTTGCCTTGTCTATTGTACTTCTTCTGTAGGTTGTTTGAAATAAACTTTGTACCTGCCAAAAGCTAACAAAGACAAAAAATTAAATTTTGATGAATGAGTGGCGTAAAAAAAGGATTGAATACTTTGTGTGACAAGCCAGGTACCAAGTTTTAAACTTCAGTGGGAGGTTTTGGTCACATAGTGAGTTTGAAGAGGAACCGCCTAGAAGGAAGGCTAGAAGATTAAAGGAGGGGGATTCTTACCAGCCTCTTT
>NW_008588636.1:394-6074 GCF_000691845.1 Merops nubicus
AAGGGTGCTTGCATTACAGGATATTGCTGTAATGTTTAGCTTGGGATACCCATGTAGGAGGCACCTTTCAATACAAGGTGTTACTATTGAAAGGTACTAGTTTGGCCAATTTGTAAATCAAGAACCTGAAGTATGTATTTCTGCACTACAGGAAGTGAATCAAGAGTATCTCTTGAGTTCTCCTAACTCCTAGGATTGTATTTGAAATGTAAACTCTTATTATAGTGCTATCTAGTAAAAGGAGCATCCTAAAATAAGGCTGTAAATTCCTTATGTCACATCACTTGGACCATATAAAGATATCTTTCTTGAATGGACAATGTCAGTTGCTGTTTTGCTCATCATGCTTTTATTCTGCTTCAAACTTTACTCTTACCATAGATACTCTCTGCTTAAACAGAGAGGTAGGAATTGGGGTTACTTGCAGAGGGTATCCTCACTGAGGAAAAATATCTCACTGCTATGTGATGTAGCAGAACATGATGTCTGTAGGTTAAAGCATTGTTAGAAATCTGATGCAGTAACACAGTGCTGTAGAGCCTTCTTCATATGCTGTGTACAATCTAATTTACTTACTTTTATGGTGAAAGCCTTAGCTGATTTCTCAGTTCAGTGCTGTTTGTGGTGACATACAAGTATGTTATCTCTCTTTTTCTGGTTTATTGAGTAGTATCACAAAAAAATTTCCTCTTTCAAGTTCTGAAAGCCCACAGTCTTGAATACAGAGCTGTTCCGTAAACTGAACAATGAGAAAGAAAACTGAGTAGCTGCTAATGAACTGCTAAAGGCTGGTTATTCCAGGTCATAGTTGCTGTACCCAGTGGTGGTACAGTATCCTTACATGTCATGTTTTCTTTTTGTAAATTAAATTCTGACATTTTCTTAACTTTCTTCAGATGCATCTACAGAGGCCCAAGAGATAATCTGGAAAAAGAGGCTAGTTTGTTACTTTGTTCTGTTTTTAAATTCTATTCTGAAAGTTAATGGATTATTTTTTTTGTAGTTGTTGTTGTTATTAAATTGTTCTCTTTTCAAGAACTTTTGGAGGTTCTATTTTCTTTCCAATTCCCTGAATCAGTAGAAACTGAAATGGATTCGTGCTGCTACGTGTGAAATACCTGGCAGGAGCAAGCTCTCAGAATTTTTGCTTGTGTGCATACTGGCATCTGTTGTTTCTCCCATGGTGCTTGTATCTTTTCCCACAATGGGATAGCTGAGTACCTCAGTAATGTTGCATTTGGGGACATTAGGCCTATGTGTAAATTGTGTAGACTTTCAGGCTTCTTCCTTTGTGCGATAAAGGCAAATCAGATCTTTCTTACTGATGACCATATATCAAAATATTAAAGTGTGCTAAGGTCCGAATTGCTCTTTGAAGTTACAAAGACAGACTTTTTCCTGGATATGCAATAGCTGAGAGAATCGTATTACTGTAACGTATGTTGTTTGTTAAGCAGGTCACAATATACAAATGGATAAGCCATGAAGATAAAAAACGTCCATCACTCCATATTATACTGTGTAAAGCTATTTTCACTTTTTTTTTTTTTTCTTGAAACTAGCTTCCCATTAGAGTTTGCTAAGACATTAATCTTTCTGCTTGACTTAAATATTAACAAATGCAAAGGTCTTTTTGGGTTCAGATCAGCAGAAGGTAGAGTTATTATAGTTCTTCTCTGCAGATGAAGGCATTGTTAAATTACATACATAGGCATAACAGCTCTGAGCAGCTTCTCTGTGTATTGCTGTCTGTCCTTTTGTTTACCAATCTGTACCCCAATCCCTAACTGATTTTGAAGTTCAATAATTAACTGTGAGCAGCAGTGGGCATTGGCATTGGCCTGCCACTTTTTGTCAGTCTTTCCAGCTGAGAAGATATTAAGCCAATTGCTTGTGGATTTGTCTTGGTCTTTGTTACTGAACTCAACTTAGATAGTTCTAGGCCCGGATAGCATAACCCAAATAATACATGTATAATTTATTAAACTTAATTCTTTAAAGGTTCTTTTGATAACTGCTCCATGGATATAGCTGCTGAAGGAAGTTTAAAATTAATGGATTCTATCTCATATGCCTATTGTTATTTTGGAACCCTGTTAGAAAAGAGAAATTATGCAAATTGGTGTCATGCTAGGCTACTGCACACATGCTGGTAATGCATAACAACTAGCTTACTGATGAAAATACTTCATCTTAAGCAAGAGTCGTTGTCAGCACTAAGAGATGTTCTTCATATCCTGGTTAACGTTTTATTATTAATTTTCTTATGGATAAAGGAGAGTGTTCTTATTAAAAATCCCGATTAGAATAAAACTGCTGTAAAAGTAATACTGGAGAATTATAGTGATGAATTATGATTGATGACATTATACAATTAAGTTATATTGCGAAACAATAGGAGGATCCTTTAAATAAGTTAAGCAGTTGTTGCTCACTCTCTGTGAATGAATAAGTGGCTTTAATTCTTCAGCTCCTGCATATAAAATACTTGATAAATAGATCAAGCTCAGGATCAATTAGTGTCACAATGGTCTTTAGTATTAATGAAGCAAAGCTGGTAGGATTGAACCAGTTTATCTGTACCCTTCATGACAGCATCTTAAGCTAACACGTACTGCATTGTCCGTCCGGTACTGGGCATGGGAACCAGTATGCAGAACACACAGTTCTGTGCAGCGCTGGCCAATGCAGGTGCTCCCTGTGAGGAAGCTGTCTTAGTCCTGAAGAATTTCAATATCCTTAGAGGAACAAAAATCCATTATAAGATAAGCTGGTTTCAGAAAACAAGTGGCTCATGTAAGTTTGCAGTTATTTTCTTCCCAAGTTTATCCTACATATCTTTTAGATTTCTTTTTCCTCATCTGTACACAAAGCATATCAAGCTTTTCTGATGAGACTGCAGTGAAAAGCCTGCTTTTGGTGTAAGGGTCATCATTCCGTTGTAGCTCTTCATCCTTCCATTTTAACGCTAACACATGCACTTTGTTTGCCCTGTTAAATAGCTGCCAAAGGAGGCAGACAAAACCTTCTCAGGTAATGATTTTTCACACATGGGGACTGTAGCTCCTAGTCACTTGATTTGCCACCTGCAGTTTATAACTGAATGGGCTCATGGGATTATAAACTTCATTTTAGCACTGAGTTCTGAGCCTGAGGTGAAACTGGTGTGTTGGCTGTTAGTCAATTGTAACTGCTGCAATTTATTTTGCGTGTTGGAGTTCTATTTAGATGGCTGATATAAATAGCATTTTTGCAATAGAAATGCCACTGATCAGAGCTTCCTGCTTGAGTTGTTGTTCTTAACTGGCTTTCAGATATTTGGATCTGATCTTTCAGATATTTGAATCTGATCTTGGGTAATCATTTCTTCTAAGTATGTTTTGGGTCTTTCCGGTTTTCATTGTTACATTTATAATAATTATAAACTATATTATGGTAACTGACCAGGTACATAATTTTATTCAACATTTGGTTCTTGGAGTTGTATATATGAGACTAATTAGTGGTCAAACAAAATCTCATTAATGATATAGGACTTTATTTTCAGTGGTACTGAAAACCTCACTAGAAGTTTCAGTTGATTTCTGTTAGTAGCAAGGTACTTTTTACCTCACAGGGTAAGACAATTGTACAAAAAATACTTGGCTTATCATGTGCAGGTAGTGATTTTTTTTCAATAATTTGAATCTCGGTAAAGCATTAAGTGTTTTATCACTGAATACAATATTCTCTGTTGGTCTCAGCTGTGGTTGTAGTTCTTGTAAGCACATGGTACCTCCTAGAAATCTTGAAAGTGTCATTTCTCCATTAATAATACATCTTGCTCATTTTGTGAAAATAAAAGTATATTTCTTATTTGTAATGTATAGAAACACATTTGTGTGTTAGAAGGACAGGTGTGCTTTACTAGTCATCTCTGAGAATTATGCAATCTTACTATGCCTTGGTTTAAACATTTTTTTGCTTAACTTCAATGTCAAAACTGATCTTAGGGTATTTATGTCGAACCTTAGTGAAACAGTCTTTTGAAATTTTATGAGAAAACCCTTTCTTACAGAAGACTGCATCCAGATTTAACAGAGAAGTAGAAGATCCCCAAATAAATGAGTTCCTGAAGTTTTCACAGAAGTCTGTGTCAGGCTAGAGGAATGAACTGTAAACAGTGTCCTCTCTGAAAAATACAGGCTCAATTTCATCCTTGATACATTCTGTTCAGGTTGTTCCACCCATGTGGTGGAATTCCAGCTTAGCTACAGCAGATGTTGTCTTTTGAGGTTATCAGAGGAAAGAAAGAAGATAATTATTATAATGATAGGAAATTAAAAAGATGCAGATTTATCAAATTTATTTAGTGTCACTGCTTGTTAAAAAGTGCATTGTGGCTTTCTTAGTTTTGTGAATTACAGTTTAAAAAACGTTTTCACTCTAGCTACATTTCAGCATATTAAATTAGAGAAGTTGCAGGTATGGTAGACCAGACTAAAGCATGTTTTATCTCTGAAATCCTATCTATGAAAGTGAGTGGGATTGAATGGTTCTAACAGAAAGATTTGATTTGTAATATAATACCATTAACATCAGTGAAGATTAGATAGATGAATCAAAGCACTGAGAAACTTTCTGAAGTACTAGTGATCTTTTTTATTAAGAAAAGGTGGACTAGTTTGCCTTCAATCTCACCTTCCTACTCTAGTAAACCCCAGTAGTTGCTTTTCTGTTCTTCATTATACAGTAGATTGAGGCAGTGTTTCATTTAGCTTAAAGTGCATGGCCCCATTCTGAACATGTGAAGCAGATATTTTTTTAAGGCTAATATCATACTGTTTGCAAGTCACATTCAACTAGAAAATGGCTTGAGATGAAGCAAAACTGGCATGACTGTTGCAGACAGCAGATTATATCTGTGGTAGAAGAGAAGCAATTTCAGAATGAAGTTCTGGGAAGCAGAAGTTTTCTGAAGGAGATACAGTTATGAAGAACCCAAGATGTCAGTAGTGTTACCTGGACCCCATGGAAGATGGAAGTTCATCAAGAGTGTTGTGGTGCTTGCTTGGGAGTCACAGGATGAGGTGCTAAAGTTCTGTAGTAAAGTAACTTCTGTTTGACCCAGCAACAGGGTCAGCAGTGCCTACTGATCTGACACAGGCCTTCAGGAGAGACTGGAAATGCGTATTCCATCGTGCAACTCCAATGAGAGGAGCATTTGATTTGCAGGGCAGTTGGTCACGGTTCAAGCTGTACTTTGCCTCTGCCTACAGGCCTCCTAGGGCTGTTTGTTTATGAAACTGACTGATCGTGAGGGTGTAATTGCCCACCCTGAGCAGTCATCTGTTTGATTTATATGAGCAATACAGAAATGATCAATCATTATTGGACAAGGGTAATGTAAATGCTTTACTCATAAATATAAGGATACCGTAAGAGTTTACTTATAAAAATTTGTAATTAAACAGGCTATGATGCAATGGACCTACATAAAAATGTGCAACTGGATTGTTTGGACACACATCTTTTCTACTGTGCATTTTCCAGGATATTAATGGAGAGTTTTCTGGTTTAGACTCAAACCTTTGATCCAGAAATTTGGATTAAGATTATAATCTTACCAATGCTTGTGGTTCTGATATAAGTAATAGAAATAATTATTGATTGTAACGTGGGCATCTACATGGCGGACTCT
>NW_008588637.1:0-5036 GCF_000691845.1 Merops nubicus
GAAGGGCCGACGGCCGCCGCTCCTTGCCCCCTGCTCCGGGCAGCGAGGAGGTGGGGAACCCAGCCGCGAGTTTTCCCCCGTTCTTCCTGTGCGTTCAGGTTTCTGCTTTTGAGGGCCTGGATTGCTCCGCACGGAATGTGCGGATCCAGCGCTCCTGGAGAGGTTATAAATAACGAATATGTGTGCAGGATTTCAGTTGCAGTAATTGTGTTAAATCTCTGATGAGGCGAGGTTACTTGGTCTAGTACACAGGATTTCCTAGTACACTGGGTTTCCTAGGGAACGACTTGGGACGCCAGTAACGTTTCAGTGGCTGTTTCACTGAATAGCAGTATATGTTAACGTATTCTGTCTTGTTTTACAGAGTTAAAACAAAATGTCGTCATCATCACCCTTGTCTTTACTGGTACATCCCTGTGCTGCCCCCTTATTGGACGTTGATCTTCAGGAAGAATTTCTTCTTCCTCATGCTGCTGAGGCAAGTTCATTCTATTCCTGTTAAGCTTGATTTTTACATGCGATTTACTTTCTTAACAAGACTCAAAACAGGTATTTCCAAACATACTTCCTAGCTACAGATGGGAAGTAGGTGATATTTCAAAAAATGGGTGAGGATGCCAGATGTAAAAATGGTGTATTGAAACTATGGGACAATTCTTATTTGTTCTTTTCTGCTTACAGAGATGGGCTAGAATAAATGAAATACAATGTTTTATCTTCTAAGATGATGTTTTCACTGGAAGTAATTAAATTGAAGAACTTAGTTTGGTTATATAACTGAGAAAAAGGTATAGAAACTTGGACCATTACACAAGTTGACATCTTCCAGAAAATTTAAGCCTATAATAAAACAAGACACAAATATAAATATATAAAAAATATAAACCATTAGATGTTTGGGGTGTAGTTTTTTGCATTATGGTAACAGTTGGAAGCACAACAGTCTACATTCTCATTCTGTGAGGAAATGATTTTTTTTAGTTGGGAACTTCACAGATTCTGTTATTCATTTTCTCAATTATGCTAAGGAGATACAGATATAAGAATTAAAACTCGGTCTAACTAACCGTTTTGATGGAGATGCACCTGGCACAGGCTGAAAGCAGAAGAAATGAGTCCTGGTGGTGGGTGGAGAAGACAAAACAATCCACTTCTGAAAAACAGTGAATAGTCAGTGGAGCACTGAGCCGAGTAAACAGATAACTGCTTGATGAGGACATCAGTCGTGCTGAAGTGCAAGGGTAGAGGCAGGAGAGAGGTGCTGGAGAAAGGGTGAGGGTGACACGCAGGTTCCTGGTGCTTGGCGAGGAAGCTGCAGGAATTGGATGTGTTTAGGTTGTAGGCAATGATACATGGCTCTGGATTTGCCATGACATGGGCAGCGTCATGCTTCTGTGCAGCCCTGCCTGGTGAGGAGCTTTTCTAAACTGGGAAAAGAGAAAAAACATTGGTGCTTCCCAACTGGAAGAATTCTGGTGTGAAGCATAGCATCAGTATCTGAAGCAGGGCTTGGCCTCCAACTTCGCTAGAGGTAAACTGTTTACCTTTGTCTTGTAGATCAGGTGTGTTCTGTAAGCAATCAGTTGAGTATACACCCTATGATGTCACAAGCTTTTACCCTTCTTAAGAGTCATAAATGAGAGGTTTCTTTGATATTTAAAATCTCTCCTAGATTATTTTCCTGAGTAGTTGACTTGTTTTCTGTTGGTATCCTTGAATTAGCAAGATTAATGTCCTAGCTGTGGTGATACTAAATGTTACATAATTATGAATGCTGCATTAGGAGAAAATGTATGTGGCACCTGGAGAAGCAGGAAAACTCTGTTCACTGATTCGGCCAAATAAAATGGATTATCACAGAACTACAAAAGCCATCCAAGACAGAATATATTTTACTTATCCAAGCAAAGAATCTGAGAGTCCAGAACAGCAAGTAAGAAAATATGTAAGGCATAAATTTGGAACCAATGGAAATGTACATTTCTTACATGAGTCTTAAACTAACACTTAGGTTTTTGTGGTGTCCTGTCCACTAATAACATCCCTGCAAAGTCGGAAGGAATTTGGCGAGCTATGTATTTTGAAACAGTAGGTGGATCACGGTAAATTCCTGTTTAACAGTTGTGTTGTATGGAACTCAAACAGAAACGTACTGGAGCCAAGAATGTAGATTTCTTTTAAAATTAAATGTGATTTGTCATGGCTGACTTTCTTAGCTTCCTTTTGGAAGTCATAAAGCTAACTCTGTTCTTGTGAGCTAATTAAGATGGGTGTCTATTCTGATTTTTTAAAAAACTTTTACAGAAACTCTTGATTTTTCAGATTTTCATAGACATTGATATCTGTCTTACAGTATGAGGCGCTTTGTTGATTGTTAGAGAGAAAGTTCATAGAGAACTAACTGTGTGGGGAAGACAATTTCCTGAGAATGGAAAGATAGTGTATGAGTAATTTAGGCTTCCGGTCACTTTTCAGTTCTGGGAAGTCTTCTAAGCCCTCCTATTTTTGCCAATAAATAACTGGGGTCACAAAACACCATTCCTGTTTATGTTTTTTGCTGATAGCAAATCTGACTCAGTGTAGTCAAAAAGGGATAAGACTACTGCTGAATAAAATGTTTATGAGTTTGTAGTGCACGACAGGTGGAAACCTGGGTGCAGAATAGTCCACGTTGTGACATTACAGATAAACATGGGATCAAAATTACAAAACATTCTGAGGAGTTACATGCAGGCCAAGATTAGATGAATGCTTTGCAAGGAGTTGTAGTAAAACTTCTGATGTCAGTTTCCAGCTTGAGGCAGTGGGTTTATCTTCTCACTAGTGAAATTACGTTTAGGATTTAAAATCTGAAAATTCCTCAAGTAGTGTTTTGTTCTGTTCTGTTGTTTTTTGTTTTTTTTTAACGGAAAGTTACCCACCCCAAAATCAAGCATTCTAAAATGATGCTTAGTTGACAGTATTATAGGCACATAAATTCTTCTGGATTTGTGGTAGCAGTTAATTTAGGTTGATCTTTATCTCCAAGCCTGTGATTTCTGGTTCAGTCTTCAAATTATCCTATCTAACTGAAGTTCCTGAAAGGCTTTAATACTTACTGTTTAATAAAATCAAACTTATTGATCTTTAAAATATAATGAGTTGTACCAATGCTTTTACTATTTATGTGTTTAAATAACACTTAAGTATTTATGATATTGATAAACCTTTTAGCTAAAATAAAGGAATAAATTGTATAAAATGACCGTACTTGGTTTTCTTCAGTTACAAAGTTCTATGCAAAAAATAAACTGAATCTTTAGGGTTCAAGCCACTATATCTAAGTAGCTTCTATGTATACGAGCTTTTATATTCATATGTATCAAATTTGAAAATGTAGCATAATATATGTACCAAATTTAAAAATGTTGAAAAAATGCTAAATCAATTATAGTTGGAATAAATTTTTAAATGTTTCCTGCTTCTGTCTTGCAGTTAAACAGTAAAACCATTGACACTTTGATGCAGAAGTTAAGTGAAAATGAAAGCCAAAATACTGTAAGCAAATTAAAATTTCTCTCTCTTTTTATTCTGTGCTGTACATCTGAAAATGGCTACCTCATGGGACTATACAATTTCAAGTGACAGTAGAAAAAGTAGGAGTACTTGTGGTTTATCATCACAAAATAGAATCTTAGTTTTACAGCTAAAATGTTCATCAGTGGGCATTACCGTTGCATTTTTATGTACAGACATTAAAATAATTTCTTTGTTATTTTTTTTCATTAAGCAACTCAGGAGAAAAATACTTGAAAAGGAGGAACATGTTAAAGAGCTTTCATCCAGGCTTCAGCTTGAAAAAGTGAGTGACTGTTTCTGTTGAAATGAATGTTTTCTCCCCGTGTGTTAGGTCTTATTTACAAATAATAATTTTTGAGAAAAGCAATTATTTCAAAGACCTCTGGAAAAAAAAGGAAAATCTTGAAAGACGTTTCCTACAGAAATATCTTAAAACCATGAAGACTGAGTCTGCCTTTCATACTGGCATCTATAATGAAGGCTTGCACTTGGGCATTACAATGCTCTTCTAGTCTATACTGGTAATTTGATTCATTTCTTCCTGTTTTCATTATTTCTTACTTAGCACAAGCCAAAGGAATCAAGTTGCAAGACATTTCATAAAATCATCTGACCTCAGTTCTGGTGACATAAATCACCTTGTGCTTTATGTATCCCTCCAAACTTAGAGTTTGAATTAAATATATCAATACTTCTACTAGCAGGTGATGGTCTTTGGTATTTAATGAAGGTCAGTTCAGGTCTAATTAGTCATGGCAGAGCTGATCTGTGTGGCATAATTTTGGTCAACCTGCTAGCTAGATGTCTTTGCTTAGCCTGGATTTTGGAGCTCGTGCCTCCAGATGTTGTTCATACTACTTAAGTGTCACACTAAACCTGAGGTGTCAGTTATACATACATTGTTTCAAGTTTGTGATTTCTGTTTAACAATAAAATTAGTAACAAGTTACTGCTTGTAAATGTATTTGTAGAATGTGTTTTATCTTTTCCAGGTTTTGAGGACGTTCAAATGTCAGTTAGAAACTACAGTGAAGTAGAAAGAATATAGATAGTATCATACAGCCTATCTTCACAGACTCCAGTAGATTTGTGTTTGTTTCTTTTTCTTAGGTCAGTGTACAGAAAGAAGACAGTCTGTCAGCATCAGTAAGGGCAGTACAAGCTCACCTGCAATGTCAAATTCAAAGAAAAGAAGTGGAAAATGATGAATTAAAAGTGAAAATACAGGTCAACATATTTTTACCTGTGTTTCAGTTTATTTGAAAAAATTAGCAAAGCCTTATTGTAGTCAGAATTTAATTCAGATGTGAGAGTTAAATCTTAAAAGTATAACTTGAAATCAATTTCTTGGTAAATGAAAAATTTTGAAGAGTAAAAATTACTAGCATTTATATTTTGCATAGTCTGCCTGTCTACACTGTCTTAATTGCAAATTGTTTATTCTTTTCTCAAACTGTGCATACTAACAGTCCTGCTGA
>NW_008588637.1:5067-38619 GCF_000691845.1 Merops nubicus
ACATGTAGAAGTATTTGCACTGACCTACTGTGCTGTCTAGAAGATAGATATTGATCCTGAGGCAGCCTCCATGCAGTTAGTAGAAAGAGACAGGCAAGTCCCCCAGAGGAGTTTCTGTTGTCAGATAAAGGTGATGAATCACCACCTCTTTCTTTTAATGACTGTGATGGAATCAATAAACCTCCTAATGCTGACTGAAAGAGACTTTAGACTTATGCCTGACATCACTCTGTTTAAGGTGGGTGAGATTATTTCCATTTTCTGTTCTAAGAAGCAAGAGGTAAATTTGGGTATTTGCAACAGTTACAGGCTTTAGAACTAGGCAAGGGAGAGGGCATGTACCAGACGCTGGAGCTGTATGGCCTCAGATTGCAGTATTTGGAACATGGCAAGAACATAGGCATGAATGAGAAAACACTGGCTAAGAAATAATATATTTCTGATTTCCAAGCCTTTCTAGTAGCAGATATCTCATATTAATTGTGTAATTTGAAATTGTTAAGTAACCTATGACAGCTCAGTATAAAAAAATGTCATATGTCTGTATCTGCATAATCATCACGTTTTCTTGAGAATAAAAGCTCCTTTCTTGTTCTACTTAGCAGAATTAAAGAATTCCAACAACATTTTCATTATAGAAAATAACTTGATATGTAACTGTATTTTCATTCAGTCTTTATTTAAAAGTTTTATTTTTTTGATCTTCAAAAAGTGCTGAAGTCAAGTTGCTAGCTTAAATCATGGTGATGATTTTGTTAATATCTAGACAAAAGCTTAGAATTACCCTTATGACATTAATTCTCAATTTAGATTTACCTCAGCCACTGAAAATGCCCAAAGCACTTGCTCTTAGGGTGATTGTGACCTCCTGTGGTTATAACAGGGGATAACAGTTGTTTACTTACACCAACAGTCAAAAAATTCCGTACATAGATTCAGATTTTCTCTTTGCTCCATTTCTTAAAGGTGCTCATCTGCAGCCTTCCCCTCCCCGTCACACCTTTGTTTATTAAGTGCTCTATAAACATCTATATATGAAAAGGGCTTTCTGCATATTTGGGGTTTTTAGTAATTCCATTTTTTAAAGTAGTACTTTCCCTTTTTTTTTTTGTAAGTCCCAGTACAGTAGCAGGAAGCAGATTATAAATCAAATTGATATTGCTGATTATGTTACGTCACAAAACGATCTGTAAGATATATAGAATTTGAAAAGAGTTGGTGTTTAATTATGTTGCAGACACTAGAAAAGAAAATAACAGAGTCGAAACTTCAAGTTGGTGAATACAAGCACCAGATGTTAACCTTAAGGGAAAGAAGTGAGCAAAAGAAGACTGCCCTGAAAAAAGCAATCAGGTCCCAGAAAAAAAGAGCTGAAGGCTTTGAAGCAGCTTTGGAAAGTTTAACCTCCAGAATAAGAGAACGTGTGAGTGACGACACAATGAACAGTATGGAGCATTTGGGAGACTGTCACCTGTGGAAAATAGGAAAAGTTGGTTGGGCATACTGTCTTTTTATCTCTTTCATTTGTTTCCTCCTTCATTTAGGAAAAGGTTGCTCTAAGAGTCCTTCAAACTGTTTCTACATTCACTGCCTTTGTTTTGCTAAAATTCAGTGAATATCTTAAGCCCTGAGGTTGTACACCTCAAAACGTGATAAGAGGACTCTGGTCAGCTTTCAGTTACACCTCTACTGACCTTCCTGTTAGACTGCTATGGATATACACTGGCTAACTCAGGAGTACAGTATACTAGCTGAGAATCCATGCTTGGGGTTTGAAGTCTTTGTTTTCTTGATTATATAACATCTCATGTGGATACTTATCTTTCTGCTTCTAAGCTACTTGTTCTGAAACTTTTCAAAATCCAAGTACAAAACTTCCTTAATCCAAATTGTTTCTTAGATTCTTGCCCTGCATATCCCTACAGTGTGTAATTGTGGAAAAAGGCCAGGTGGATCAGAACTGTGCTGAGCTCTTCATTGCCTTATTTAGATTTCCTAGTTAAAGTATGTTTTCATACTCTTAGATGTATTGCCATCATTTTGGATATGTCGGTATTAAAGATGTATATTTCCAGTTAGCATTCCAGGAGATAGTTAATAATGTGGGTTTTTTTGTTTTCTTTGGTCTTTGTGGGAAGACAGTAGTGGATCTTTAAGTACACTGAGAAGTACAGAGGGATGGCAACTAACTCTTGGAACTTCTGATGTTTTGTAGTCACGCTCTTGTTTTCTTCCCTCATTGAAGACCTGGTATACTTTCAAGATAGCATCTTTTGGCTGAAGGACTTTACTTAGTTTTGCATTTACTTACCTAGCTACTGGTTTTTTTATTCTTAAAATATTTTGGCAGAATTTTATTTTTGTATTAATTTATGTAATTAATATATAGTAGAGATCTACTGGAGACAAATATTTTTGTTGTAAGAAGAGGTTTTAATCTTAAGTTTTGAAATATTGTTTTATTCTGCAGTTGATTTACAGTGCCAGTGTTTAACTATGTCTCTGCCTTGAAAATAAGTCTAAGACTTCAATTTTTTTAAATGTGGGTTGTTTTGTTTATTTTTTTTGAGACAAGACAAAATTTACATTGCTTTGTACTAGGGAGATCCAATAAAGCTGTCTTATATTAAATAGCACTTGTGTTTAGAAAAAACTGTGGAACTATACAGCATTCTTCAGTAGCATTCCTTTGTTACGTAATCTGTAATTCCTGTATCCTCTAGGAAGTCAAACTGTCTGAGATATTGTCAGATTCTGATTCCTGGAAAAACCAGCATGATAGCATGGTTGAAGAAAAGACAGTATTAGAGATTCAAGCAGAAGATCTTAAGAAGTAAGTTACACTGCTGATCTATTTTCTGTGTTTCTGTAGTCACACTGTGTTGATATTTAGTAGTGTAGCACTCGGTGTTGACAAAGTAAACAAGTCTATGTATTCATATATTAAAATCTGAGCAGAATTTAGAAGTTAGAAACTAGAACAAGCTTAAGATTTTTAGCCTTCTCTCTGCTGTATTTCACAACTTAAAAAAGCCCCCTTCATTAGCCCCTGCAAGAAGTAACGCATTATTTCCCCCGCATACCTCCAATTAGCCTGAACTTGCTATTAGCTGCTATGTTGCTTCCTCAGAACCACTTACTTAGTAGCTGATTCAACTGCTTTGAGTGTTAACTCTTGTGCCTACTGCAGTGCAGAGGAAGGCTGTTAGGCTTCTGTTATCTACTTCACACTCATGATGGCAAAATTATTTCTGTTCCATTAACATCTCACCCCACTAGAAGACAGAGATGGATTCCTCTCAGATGCACATTTGAACATTTAATTCTTTCAAGGAAAAACAACACAAAATTATCAGATTATTCAGTTTATGCACTCAAATAGTAACATATGTGAAAGATGTGCCATCTTCTTTGGCAGACAGCAACAGGCATCCTTCTACATTTCTGTTGGTAGAAATATGGACTGTAATTCGAACAAGAAAAAGAAACTGGTAGGTGCCATTATGTATAGGTCTAAGGCAGAATGTTTTTTTCTTTTTACAAGGAACTTGATTCATGCTCAAATATGTAACAAATTAAATTGGCTTGACTCTTTTGGTTTTGGTTCTGAAACAAGAAAAGCTGACGTTTCTGAAAGTGTTTTCAGCATATTTTAACATTTAACAGGAGTGCTGGTACATAATGTCAGTCCATAAATCTGTGTAGCCCACTATTGGTCCAGTGTATATGAGAAGGCATCTAGGAAAGAATAAGAAAAGGGAAACGTCTATCAAAAAGCTGCCCAGGGAGTTTGTAGATGCCTTAACACTGGATGTGTTCAAGAACAGGTTGGATGGGGATTTGAGCAACCTCGTCTAGTCGAAGGTGTCCCTGCCCATGGCAGGGGGCTTGAAACTAGATGATCTTTAAGGTTCCCTGCAATTCAAACCATTCTATGATTCTATGATAGTTCCCTCAAGTACTTATTCTGCTTCCAGCTGTTTTTTGTCGTTTTTATTTTAGCTGAAAATATGTCTTTGCTTGAAATGTGCAATTCTAACAAGGCTTGTTCCACTAAGCAGTGTATGACTATGCAGCAAAACAAATTTTGTTGTTTAGCTTCATTAACATGAAAAGCAAAAGGTGAAGCACAGCACAAGTTGTCGTTTTAATAATGAGAAGTAGTATTCCTAAACTAGCTGTGGAATGTTCTTAGTAGGACATTATCTGATAGACCCTATAAATTTGATATCATTCTTTTTTGTACAGTATGTGTATGCATAGTTGTCTTTGAAACGTGCCTTGGTCTTCTAGGTAATGAATTTACTTATAATTGAGCTAGGAGCGCTTACTTGATGGACCACTCTTTTGAATAGTTTCTTATTTCAGTAGATACTTCTTTCATGGGTTGCTTAAATGCACGCTTCCTTTTTTAAAATAAATAAATAAATAAAAGAACAATGAAGGAATATGTGTTAAGGTACAATTCAGTTTGCGTAGTAAGAGTTTTGGAAGCATTGTCTGTTATACGGAAGTTCTTGTCTATCTAACAAGGCAGATCACAAGCCTTTTTGAAGACCTGAAAAGAAAGGAAGAATGGAAAAGAAACTCAGATGAGGAAATTCTTGGAAAGCTAAAATCTGTTAACTCTGAAAATTATAAGATTTACCTTGAAAATGAAAAATTAAAGGTAAGATCACTGTAAAACATTGTTGAATGGTCCTGCATTTCTGATACATTAATGAAATAATCACATTAGTACCCTTTGGGCCCTCTGTCTAGAGATCCAAAACCTGTAGAATAAATTTTACCATCCATTTTTTTACAGTAAGTGAAAATGAGTAATTGGAAATTTATCAGTGGAAATCTATGGCAAAGCTAGGAACAGTACTGTTTAATCATCTGTAGGCTTAACCAGGATGCTATTCATTTTACTGTCAGTAGCTACAAAATTGCTTAGCTAGAAATTGTTCTTTTAAGTTTGTAAAACTTTCTTTCAAATTAAAGAACTGTGTTTAGCTCAGTTATCAACTTCAATTTTAAAAGGATTTACAAGTTTTGGGTTGTACTTATCCTCTGAAGTAAATGTTCTCATGAGCTCACAAATGAACTGTGGGCTATCACTTTTGTTTGGCAGCATAAATAATTATGTCACTCTTTTTAATGCCTGCTGGCTAATTGGTAGTAGTATCATACTGCAAATTGTGTTGTTTTAGTAACACTCTTACAATTTTTATGTTTTCCATGCTTTAATCAAGGCTTCCCTTACTATGTTGGAAAACAGTACTGTTGGTGCTGAAAATGAGCTGCTAAATCTCCAAGAAAAGGCAAAGCTGCAGGAAAACCTTGTTGAACGGTATAAAAATCAGGTGACTTGCATATTTGAAATGTTCAAGTGTCCTTTTAAAATTTGTAAGCAGTTTTAAGGAAATGATAAAGGGTTTTTTTGTAATAAAAAAGATTTGTTGTCATGGTGATTGTAATTCTGTTGTAACATTGGGGATGATAGAAGAGACTGCCACTACACACCAAATCCAAGACCAGTCTCCACTCTGTTACTAGCACACATAATCCTGACTGAATTTTGTGAAGCCCAGTTGAATCTCATTGAAGCCGCCAGAGCTGTTAACATACTTGCTTAGAAAACATTTGCTTCCTAAAAATCAAGCTGGCAACTAAAGCTATATTTAAAAAGTAAAATTTGAGTGTGATGTGTTTAGTGGACATATCCAATGATACTTTACGTCTCCTCGGTCATTTCTTTATTTCCACATTCCTAAGAACAGTAAACGAACATTCTAGGTCTGTTATAAGTTATTTTATTTACATGGATAGCTCCATATTGAAAATACCAGCAAAATATACAAAATAAGACTTAAAATGAGCTTTTTATCTATTCCTTTGTTTGTATTTGGCTTTATTCACCGAGAGGAAATTTTAGAACATCGATGCAAAGTTCTGTGTATTTCTACTATCGTACAGACGCTATTTCACTATCTTGACTTAACTCTTTTTAAAAATCTTTGAGAAAAGACACGATAGAAAATCTAGGTACACCCAGTGTGCCTTGTCTGCAGAATGCATCAGCACAGTTAAAGGTTTTGGCAGCTTTAAGATAGCAGATGTAGTTCCAGGGCACAGGCAGCCTCAAGCAGTGAGTGAGCAGGACGAAATTCCCTAGCTTGTAGCTGTGGTGACTCCAGATGGGTACTGTCACTGACAAGAGTCATGCTGGCTGCTTCTGTACCATAACTGCAGCTCATTCTCCATTGCTGAAAACAAAACTCTGGTATTAGAGTGCTTTTTACCTGGTTACCCTTTTATATTTGCTGTGGTGAGTAGGAAAATGAAAATAAATAACTTCATATAATGACAATATTGAGATTCTACTTAGAAATCAAAGGTTTTCATTTATGCTTCATACTAATGATTCTATCTTTTCTATACTTAAAAGAAACACCTTACAAATGTATGTGAAAAATGTGTTTTTATAGGTACAAAAATTACAAACAGCAGTAGAAGAACTGAAATCTAGATATGAAACAGTCTTAAATGAAAACAAAAGAATAACAGAAACCAACTGTTTAGAAGTGGATAAGGTAAGTTTCACAGTAATGCATGTTTCCAAACAATTCTTAGGACATTGATCTTTCCTACGTTATTGTGATCCACATAGTAGCAGTCACAAGATACTGGCTCTTTTTTCTTTTTCCATGTATAAAATTGTTTTTAAATTCACTACTTGAGAGCTGATGGTTTTCTAGGATACTATGTAATTGAAACAGGTGAAAAATGATTCCTAGAGCAATAACCAAGGAGTTGGGCTGCTATTTTAGAATTCAAGAATACTTTTAGCACTTTTAGGATTGTGATTTTGTTATCTCTTGACAGAACAGCAGCGGATGTTGTTTCAGGAAGCAAACCTACTGTAAGAGAGATGAGTTTTAAGTAGTTTTTAAGAAGCTGAATACTGAAACACAGTTAGTACATTCTTAAGCATCAGAAAACAATACAAATTTGGTGGGAAAATTATTTTTGTCAGTTCCACAACATGTCAAAATATGTATTCTTCTAAGTGATAATGCTGATGCAGGGACAAGTTTTACATTACCTGTAATGAACTGTTCTAGAGAATGGAATTAGTCCTTACAGAAAAGTGTCTTAGCTGCTCATTTTATTTCATACTAGCTTTATTTTTCCATGATTGAGTTGTAGAATGGAGGAAGGTTTTTTTATCACAAATATCACAAATGATATTTGCACAACATTGTATATGACTTCAGATAGCATTAGACATACTGCAGTAGTTGTATGGTCAGAATTTTTCCTGTTAGCTGCTTAGTGTGTCTGTATGCCATATCCCAAAATATGTTGCAATAAAAATAAAATTAAAATTTGGGTATTGCATAATGAATTGATAATACTTGCATAATTTTGTAAATGGTCACTGTGTTACTCAGTCTTTAATGAAACATAGTCAGAGAAGGAAATTTCTCCAATGATGAACATGTAACCTTGTCAGTATTTTATAAAGTAGGTGATATTATGCAACCTGTGTAGAATTTAAGGTTTATTACTTACATGGAAAGCCATTAAGTATTACAACAATGAATTTATGGGTTTACACTTACATTTTTTTCCTGTGATGCTACAATGCAGGTGAGGCACAAAACAGAGGCTGAGTTAGAGGAGTTAGAACATGTTTGTGACTTGCTGAAAGCAGCTGAGGAAAAGCAGCAAGGGTATCAGGAAAAGCTTCTGTTCTGGGAAAGGATCGATGCACAGAAATGCAAACCCCTTGGGGAGCTGCAGGTTCAGGTGCTTAGAACATGCTGATTTTTTAAAGATAAATGAGAAAATTATGTGGAAGAAAGTATCTGGAAATTTTTTTTCCTGTGAGCATGTGTGATATTTGTGTGGTTTGCTTGGTTATTTTCTTCTTAAATTAAAAGCTTCTTCTGCAGAAATAGCATAATGCTAATAAAAGTATTTCTAACTATATTTATGTGCATTCAGTATATGACAAGACTCATTACTTTTAGATTCTGTATCTTTTAAGTGAGTATATTCTTGATCCTTTTGAATACTTATGTCCTGAAATGTGTTGCAGAATTCTTCCTCGGAAATAAATGTGCAAGTCTAAATTATTGTTTGTATTCATTGGAAGAATTTTATTTCACTTAGTTTTGGTTTTAATGACTAATTTATAAACCAGACAATATTTGCTCAGAGATGTAGTCATAAATTATGTTGTTGATGATGTATAGCATTTTAATGATTATATTGTGTTGCTTGATAAAATGTTTTTTAAAATACTCTTTAATATGATCACTTCTATTTTTAGCAGTATTTTAGCACTCCTGCTTGTATTTTCCTTTAAGCCTTAATATAAATATGCCTCAGCTTGTCTTTCTGTGATAGCAATTTCAGTGGCAAGTGTGGGGTTTTGTGTTGTTCCCTTTTTATTTTTTATGTGCTTTTAAGTTACAAGAAGATACTTTGCTAGCACAAATGACAAAGGTGTTTGAATCAGTAGAGTGGGAAAGGGCCTTGATTTTCTTCCTGTGTTAGGGGGAAAATTTCATCTGAAACACAGTGAGTCCCTTTGTCCCTATAGACTTTATATACTTATAAAAAAATAGCTTTTGATTTTGTTTTAAATATCTTGTCCAGATGATCTTCGTAGCATCAGATCTTGTTCTGGTTTTATATAATTTTAAATACTCCTTTATGAAATGCTTATAAGTTCATTAATCATTCTTTGCTTAGCAAAGTTAAGCAACAGTTAATTTTGAGGTGCATATAGAAAATGATATATGTAATTTTAATCTAACTACGTTTGCATGAATAAATGCAGAAAAATCTCTTAAATATACCAAAGTAATTGGGAATATAATCACTAGTCTGGTGGAACAGCAGTTAAATTTCAGCAATAAATATTGGTGGCATCCTTTAGAGATTCTGACCCTTGATCCTATGACTAGAATTTAGGAAAATTCCTTTTGAAGTAACTGGACCATGTGCAGAAACCTTTCTCTGGATTTAGATGGACATCAGTTTACTGCCCCTCTGCTGGAGGTTTCCACTACTACCAGCCTGCTACTTGGGCAGCCTGTAATCCACACAAAATCAACCAGAGTAGCTCAAATTACTGGATGGATCTGCTTGAGGTACTCCAGTGAACGATGGAGGTGTCCCCTTAAATAGTGGTGCCAGCAGGCTGGTGATGTAACTTCATTGCTAATCTGCTGTTTGTGGCTGGTAACAACAGCAATAATCTTACCACTGCAGTTATGAGATAGAAAAAACATGAAAGTTTGTCAGTGTGAATTCTGGGCGAGGGAAGACAGGTTGACTTCTTGCCTGCTACAACTTCTGCTACTGTTACGCCTCTTTTTATGAACTTGGTTGTCTTCTTTTGTTTATATTCACTACTTTCTGAAATTCTTTGCCAGTGCTGCTCTTCTTCTTTGATAACTGTTTATGTATGTGGTGTTATTTTTATGCTTCCTGTGGCTGTAGTGAGTGAATTTATTTTTGCTGGAATCTAAAGCTTGTCAGTTCACAAGGAGGTAGATGTGGCCAACTCCTAATACAGAAGGCTGCATGAGAAGTATATGGGTTTTGTTAGGATTTCACTGTTACATAGCAGATTTTCAGCCTTAAAGTGTTCACATGAAGCTTCTCTCCACTTCCTGGCTGTATTTTATTTGTTTTAAATACAAGATAATGTTTATTTAAATATAATATAGTGTTTACCTGAAACTACAGTGAAATTGCTGATTGGATTTTAATGGGCAAATTTACTTTCCTCTCTAATATCCTGTATATGGGTCTCTTCAACTAGAAACAAATTGTCACTTTCACAGGAGGAAGACAGTGTAACTTCTGTGGACTGTCATTCCTTAGAAGAAAACCATAACATTCAGAAGAAATATGAAGATCTTAAAAGGTAATTTTAAAAAAAATCTGAATGCAGGTGATTCCTACACATTTCTGCTGTGGTCAGTTTTAATGCATTAATCTGTTTTGCATAAAGGCAATTAGAAAAGATGGAATTTCAAAATGAAGAACTTGCTTATCAACTCAAAAAAGAAGATGAGAGTCTTCAATGCAGTAAATTGCAGCTTGAAGAAAAAATTGCAGAATGTAATGGATTAACCAGACAACTGGAATCTGCTTTGGAAGAAGGGAGAAAAATGGTATTAATGATTTAATACATCTCTTAATGTTGTTTTCCATTTTATGTTTAAAAATAGCATTAAAAACAAATGTGCTTGAGGAGAACAGATGAGACAAGATTATTTTAATTATTTTGATAATTATTTTGATTATTAGGAAGCAATATTAAAAAGTTACTGGGACTTGCTGCATGTTTAAATATGGGTTACACAATTCAGCTTCTTTGTGAAATTTGAATCCTATTGAAATTAATGACAAAGTTCAGTAGACCAAAATGTCACTAATTTTTTTTTGTAACAAATCAAAGTGCTTTAACCACCTAATATTAAATCCCACACATATGGCAAAAAGTTTCTGAACAAAAGCTTAATCTTGCCTTTTTCTTGTCTTTCTTTGGAATCCGTGGCCCACAAGAACATCAGTGTTGAAAGCCTCCTCATGTTAGAGGAAGGCTTTGCACCCTCTGTATTAGGAAGAGATCATCTATCATTAGTAGGAAGTATGCAAACAGTAATTCATATAGAGGAGGAAATGTAGGAATTTAATTTGCAGTGAATTACATTTGTTTAATCAGAAAATATGTATGAAGTTATGATTTCTGTCTCAGATTAATCATGTTGTAATCTGAGTTTTTGCAATACTGTATGAGGATATTAATTTGGTTTTGAAAAAATAACAAATTTGGCTTAACTTGAAAATGGTTGCAGAAATGTCTCCCTCCCAATGATACTACATTTTTTTCAAGTTGAAACATCTTTCAAATTTAGCCAGAGTATTTCCCAGGTTTGTTTGATTTCTGTGCATGGGAAATAACTAAAGTATTAGATGATAGTGTAGGAAATTAGAGCTATTAATGCTAAGGTATAAGAAAATAATTTTGTTTGGGCTTTAAGTGAAAGTAAATATACATTGTTTCATTATATTACAGGTAGCTGAAGAACTGGAAAAACTGTCATACAAAGAACAATCCCTTCAGGCAAAAATTATAGTTCTTGAAACTGAAGTGAGAGAGGGGCAAGAAGAGAAGAAACGACTCCTCTGCATATTTCACCATGTGAGTAAATAATACTGTATTCTGACTTGAAGGATTCAAGATGAAAATCAAGTCAACCTAAGTGCAAACTCTGTTCAAGATTTAAATAAGACCTCAGGCATATTGTTCTGAATTCAGTATGCTTTAATTAATTTTTATCGGTATCAAGTGTAACTTCATGTCTGCATTTAGCCTAGGACAAAACTGTTCTTAAAACAAAATCAGACATGGGCGTTTTATTCTGTTTCAAATATTTTTTTCATAAGAATTTCTTACTATGTGAAAATAGAATGGCAAATAAAGAACATTTTCTTGTTTTTTGTCCCAGAAAAACTTAGGAATGTTTTCAAATGGTTTCCATTTGAAGCTTACTGTGAAATATAAATGTGCAAGATTTATATGTCTGAGAGAAGAACTGTTCTAAATTAATTAATTGATTTTTTATTTGAGCTGTATTTACATATAACTGAGAATGCATTATGGAAAATGCTAGAATGATCTTATTCCTGTTGATGTAGTGAAACTGGAAACAAAATAGGACTGTGAAGGTAACTTGATTCAGTTATTTATTCTAACCTGATTATATTTTTCTGAGGCTGGCGTTAAATCTGATGACTATAATTCCTTTTTTTTTTTTTTTTTTAAATTGAATTTGTTAACCAACTAGCATCTGAAATCTGTAATAGACATAAAGGGAAATACCTGAATAGCTGTAGTATCTGTATAACAAAGGAACTATGGTGTGCATGAGGTATGGAACTAATGACCAGGTAATATTGCTATCAATCATCTTTTATATATAAGGAATTCTAGGCATCAAAAATCATGTTGCATCAGAGATCAATAACAGATGTTTCCTTGAAAAATCAACATGAGAGAGAATGTTAGGTCCACAATAGATTTAAGATGCTAGAAATCTTTCATGATAAAAATTCAGGTCAGTTTTTACATTCCCAGGCCTTTTTTTGATTATAAGCTTATTCAAACATGTTGAGTTTTGTCTTGACTGAACATAAATAAACCTTCAATATTTTAGGGCCTTTTGGGGAACATTCAGTTTTGTGTAGCTTCTGAAAACTTTTCTGGGCAAGTGCGGTTTATAAAAATTAGGTACTGGTTGTTTACTTTATTATTCTCATTGATTTGTATTTTATTTCTAACCTGCGTTGTATTTCTCTTCTTTCTCTAGAATGAAAAGCACCATCAAGTACATTTTAAAGAGTTGGAGAACAGCCTACAGAAGTCAGAGAATAAGAACCAGAGCATTCAGAATTACGTACAGTTTTTGAAAGCTTCATATATAACAATATTTGGCTGAATAATTTAATTTATTTACCAATAAAAAAAAAACTTTTCAAGGTTTGGCTCTATCTCTGTTGGGGGAAAGGCTTTTGAGACCTTATAGTATTTTGCAGGATGGGGTACCACAATGTTAGTTCTTCCCTAGGAAAACTTGGTGTGGGCAGGGAAAAAAGCAGGTCAGTCATTACTGTGTATGCTACTGGCTGGTCACGTATGGAAAATTCACCTGGTATTACTGATACAAAGAACTGTGTTATTCTGGAACAGAGGTGAAAAGGCAGACTGCATGACAGCAGTGATAGTTGTGTAAGTGTGGGGTATGCACACAAAGCTGTAAATTGGTCTGTGAATGTACCATGTGTTAGGTCCTGTGCTGTCAAACTTATATGTGTCCTTTTAGTCCATGGCAAATGCAGATGATCACAGATGACCTTTCAGTTCACATGGGGGAAGAGAACACCCATGGACAGTATGGTAATTTGCATATTTTAATTATTAATGATTATATACTATTTTTCAATCATACTTCTGTTACTTTAGAAGTCTAGTTGCCCAAGACAATGATATCTGACCTATTAAGATAGGCAAAAATCCAGAAAGCATTAGGTTCCCTTCCTTTCTTTTCCCTGTAGCTTAGCACCAGTATAGCCCACACTACGGCGCTGCAAGAAATAGTTGCTGCCACAAGGCTGTCCCCTCCTGCTTTTTTTCCCTACATCTCTTTATGATCAGGAGTATACTATAGTAATTCACAAATAGTAGCAGGAAAGTATTTTAGATGTAAATATAGTTTAAGCTTTGAATGTTTTGATACACCCTTTCACAGTGACACAGCTCCCAGGTTTTTAAGCATTTGTCTGTGTTTGCTGTTCAATGGAGTAAGACTGACTTACACCTCAGGTTCTAATATTCTCTAACCCACTGTATTTAGAAGATTTCTTAGTAAGAAGACATTCTTACTATAGGCTTACTAAGGTACATAGTTGAATGTTATGTATTGTAGGATTTGGGGTGGTTGATAAGATTTTGTGGTAATTATTCACAAAAGCCGACTCATGATGATCCAAGGTACATCAGAGTCCCTGGCTGAATTTCTACTAGTGCTCTTTTTGTAAAGCAAATCAAAGCCACCTATGATGTTACCAATCTTCCCCAATATCTGTATATTGCTTTATTTGCTACCCATGTTAAATAATTAGTTCTTTTTCTATAGGGTTTTTCAGGAATGGCTTCAGTGTGATGGCTATGGCCCTGCTTTTGGGCCAGCATGTTCTGTCATTTACAGTGGGGTGCAGAAGGACTCTGCCAGCAGGATATGCACAATTTAAAAGTCTACAGCAGTTATTTATTGGCTAGCACATACAGAAGATGGTGAGGATGTAATGAGTTATTGGACTATGTACAAATATGTTTATGAGGGGCGCAGAGCTATGTGATCACCAGGCAGGCGTCAGTCAGGTGGGAGGAGTCTATCTCTGGGGAACAGATCCCACTGTTGCTTGTTTTCCCTCTTCCACCAGCTGTGTCCTCACTGGTGACTTTCAAAATTGCTTTTTAAAATGCAATTTAGAGATCACACTGCATTTAGATCTGCACAGTGCTCTGTATACTGCTGCATGTGTTTCTTAATGGGATAGAATTTCAGAGTTATGAAAACTGAAGTGCTTTGAGGTTGGTGGATTAACTTTTTAGCCAGTGCATTTCCATGTTCAATCATAATTTTTGAGCTTTAATTAGTTGAAACTGTAAGCATGTAGAGTCCTGAAACTGGCAGGCCTTAAAGAGTTGACCTGAATGCCTTCCTCCTGCAATTCTCTTTATCTGTGATGAAATGGACAGTAACACATCGGTGCCTCCTTTCTTACTGGTTTTGAGAGGTTACTTGGGGCTTTACACCCTTTAATTCTGTCTGCCAAGTAGTTCTTTATTAGTGGCTTAATGCTGATCAAAGAACTACTTGTCTCCTGTCTCTAGCGCAAACACTGCTATAAATCCTATTGTAACATGGAGTCTTTGCCGTGAGGGCACAAAAACTCAGTAATTCCTCTCTGGATGCCTGCCTCCTTAAAGAATATCTTTATTGAAGACTTATAGCAATCATTGGGTTCCATATGGATGATTCCTCAGTCAAGTGTGGTAGGTTACTAGCACAACATTTCTTTTGAATGGTCTCTTTATCTATTTAATGTTGAATTAAATCAACATTTGGATTTTTGTGAAAAGATTAAGGAGGAACCATTGTCATGCAGGTTAAAAAGTCTTCTGCTAAAAACGTGCTCGGCATCTTGCCTCAGAAAAGAGTCAAATCAGACTCTTTGTGACAAAATCACTTTGTCAGTGATTTTCCTACAGGAAAAATGACCTTGCTTGTTTCACTGGCAAGCTGTTTAGCAACATAACATCTGTGTACAGCCCTTACTGCACTGAGAGGCCGAGAGCTGGCCAGCACAAACAGGGATCAAAGCAGGGCCCAAGAGGAAAGGGTTGTGCGGGGTGTGAAGTAGATGCAATGATTTCATACACATTTCTTTTTGCTTTTTTCCGTGAAAACTTCCTGTGGATGTTTTACGGCTGACATAGCTCAAGCATGTTCCTTAAGGCCACAGAAGTGAGAGAGCACTGTGCTGGTGTCTACCACTGGGGAATTCAAGCAGTCAAAATGTGAACTTACTGCAGTCACAGAGATCATCTTGTTATGCATTTGGGTTCAGAGTATTTTTTTGTGTACTTAGAGCTGAATGGCAATGTCATAGCAGCTGTCAGTAGTAAAGCTTTCAAACTATTTGAAGGTGGAGTGTGCTTTATATTGCCATCCACATCTATCTGTACCCTTCACTCAGGATTGTTGATGTAGTACTGTTGGCTTGCAACCTTTGGATATGGCTTTTACAGCTACCAATGGTCCAAAGGAATATCATCCGAGTGATACGTAAATCATTCGCGCTCAGAGAAATGCTGGCTTTAATGAGAACAAAAATATTGTTTCCAAGGAGTAACTAACTTATAAACAGGCCTTTTTTGTTTGATTGTTTGACAGACAGGATCGAATACCTGACTAAGACATCATAATACTGTTATGATGGATTAATCTACTTAATTTAAAAGCAATAGGGAAAAGGATGGTTTTATGTGTAGAGACCGCTGCAGTCTTGCCTCCCTCTTATGTCAGAATAAACATAGTATTTTGTTGGCTGTAAAGTTACCTTCCAATTTATTGGCAACATAAATATTTCATATGCCACTCTTCCTTTGGGTGGTACTATTGAAAACTGAAACCAGGTCTTACTGGTTAAGCCTTGCATGCTTTTCATCCAATTCAGTCTTTCAGAAAAAACTTTGACAACATCTAATTTCTAGAGCAGCTGTTGTACATCCAGCAACCATCTCCAGATCTCCCATCAGTGTCTTAGGCATGACGAGCCCTTCTTCATTATCACGGTGACCACATTCCTATTCTTAGCAAAGATTCTCCTTTGCAGTGTAGCAGCCTACTCTGCTGTGGCAGCAGTCCACTTACTAATTTACAACTCCACCCACTAAATGCCACTGAATTATAAACTACTGAAGTGAGCCATGTATTTTTAACAGCCTCAATTTTACCAGCATGCCTGTTTATAAAAGTCAAAGACATTTTTGAAGTGCAAAAATGCTAAGTTGGCATTTCAGATTATTCTCAGGGCATTGGCTGGCTGTTCAGTAAGGTTGCCTCTCTCCACTTGAGAAAAAATCAGTACACTAATATGCTGCAAAATGCAAACTGTTTTATACCAACACTTCATTCTTTCTCTAGAGGAAAAATCTTAAAAAATCTGAAGAAAGAGCCTAGCCTAGGAATTTAAAGTCTTCGTGTAAATACTGTGCCAATGTGCAGGCAAACTTTCCTGATTCTGTTCTAGGCTTTATTTCCAATTTGTTTCTTGAATTTCTTACCATGCAGTAGATTATTAGGTCCTGTGCTTTGTGAACCACATAAAACATGGTAATGGCATCAATTTTTGCATGCCACTGGTTTAGGGGTTTGTTGTTGTCTGTGTTTGTCTTAAATTGGGTTATGTTGTAACAGAGACAACATTTTAACTTAAGTGGAATTTGCTGTAGTGAATTTCAACCACAGTCTGGTAGTCATTTATATGTACTTAGCTTGAAACATGCAAATAACCCCTTTGAGATAGTTTGATTCAGAATCCATCTTCTTCTCTTGCAGATTACTATATTTTATAATGATTTGATAATCAAGACAATTATATTATGTAAAACATAAAATCAACCTCGTGTCTGCAGTACCCTGTGAAAACTGTGGAGTATACTGAGTCATAAGTAGAGCTGGTTTATTTTTTAAAAGGTTAAGTAGCCTCTTCCTCTTCTACCTTTGGTGCTCATTGTCTTCCCACAATGTAAATTACTTTAATTTTGAAAAACAGTGAAATGACAGACAAATAGTGTCATCATAAAATTTCAGAACCAGCCAAGGTATGATAAAGGATCAGATCTTTGTGTTTGATATTCCTGAAAATCATTTAACTCCTGATGAAGATTGCTTGGACGTCTGTTTGAGAATTGTTACAGGCAAAATCCACAAATTGGTCTAGGATTGATAAATGTTCTTTTCTTTAGTAACTTCTGGCCTCCATATTTTTTTAATGAAAACCCAGTGCTTCAGTATGGTTTTGGAAAGCAAGCATGGTGGCTCTGGAAGAGGTTCAGCAGGAGCAGAAGATCCTAGAATTAGCATCTCTGTAGGTGGCACCCTGTTGTTGACAGGAACAATCAAGAGACAGGAGAGTGCCTTTAAATAATACAATATTACATGCTTGCATTTCTCTGCAGTTAAGTGTAAACTGAATTATCTGTTTTATCTTGAAAGAATTTTAACTCTAAATGTATTCTGAAAAATCCAGTTTCTTTCAATTTCAAATAAATATCCTAAGTTTTGTTTTAGTAGGGTTATGGTTTAGGAGAGTTTTCACATGGGTAGTTCTGGAGAGACATAATCTTATAGTGTCTCTGTAGAGAAAAATGGAGTTCAATTTCTGTAAATGGTGAGTTCAAATATTGTTCTGACATTTACTGATGACATTCCAACCCTTAGTAAGTTGATGCAGTTATACTTGAGCACCTACATATTTTGTGAAGCGTGTGTGATGCAGAAATAGATGTTCAAATACTTCTTTGTATGCCTGCATTTCATGGGAAGTTTCCCCAGCCAGAAGCATTTAGAAGTGGTAGTCTCGCTGATTTTTCTTTCAGTGAATGCATATAGTTGTGGAGGGGGAATGCAGTTTTCTTCTGATGACATATTTCCAGTAGGCACATCATTCCAAGATCTGAAACAAAACCAAACTCCCCAGAATGAAATAAATCCCAGCAAAAGAAACAAATACTCCATGCTGTTGTTTTGCAGAAGGGATCCTTGACTCCTGGTAGGTACTGCTTGTTGATAGCATTCTTGGCATGGTTCCACTCCCTAACTTGTCATGATTAAGCAATACTCACATCTGCCGGGGGTACTGGAAACAGTGGTGTCTGTGATAGTTCCTGTGTTTTTGTTTTTTTTTTTTTCTAAAATACTGCTTGCTAGGATACAGTTCTTATGGCTTAAGTTACCAAGCTAATGTCTGGAAAAAGGACAACTATGATTTTTATACAATAAGTCTTGTTTCTTTCTAGCAGCCCAATAATTTCTCAGTTCTTAGCATCATATCTGGCTTTGAATGGTGAATAGCAAGAGTTTCCTTTTCCTTTCGTCATCTTTATTTAATCAACTCAAGTTGTGTGTAAAAATAGGAACTTTGCTCCATCCATCCCTTTGGAGCACTTTTCAGTGTAACATTAACAGAAAAATAGTGGCTCTTTCTGTGAAGGTGTGTCTTGTGAAGGTACTTCATCTGAACAGTCGAAGTATGAAAACTTAATTGCCCAAGGGCACAGTTTTTTGCAAGCCCTCCAAGCATCATTTCTCATTGTACCTTTTGACAAACTCACATTTGTTGATCTAACTCCACAGTTTCTAAAGGGTACCTTGATGTTGTCCTTTCTTAGAACAATACTGAAACTCTTGAAATGACTTCTCTCCTTCATCCTGTTTCCAGGCAGGAACAGATACATTTCCTAATAGTTTTCTAAAACCTATTTTGGAAATCAGATCAGAGTTACATTAGAAATACCGTTGTACACATTAGAGTCTAAGGCCTGAGTTTTCTATTCACTGCGGCTGCAACAATCCATGTGAAAATTTAATTTAACCCCAAGGCTTGTTGCTCATTTCCATTTTGTCTTTTCTTTCCGTCTCGCTATTTACATTAGCTGTGGAAGTTTCAGAAACTGTGGATGATATACTTCCTAGGGATTATATGGCTCTACAGTGAAGACTTTGTTTTGAATATCCATTTCATTTTTCTCACAAATGGCACATTTTAGTGACAGCTGCAATTTGGCCAATAAAGTACTGGAAACAAGACAATCATGCCAAAAAGACCGCAGTGTAGACTCAATAATTATTCTCTGGTGCTAATTTTTTTTCTTTTTCTCTCTAGTACAAGTAGCCCAGAAATTACAGGAGGACTATAATAGCAGCTGCCCTCCCCAACAGATTCTCTACAAATATTGTTACTTATTGAGGACCATCCTAAATTTTTTCCTTCTATTGCAAATACTTATGTTTTAAAATCTCATAGTTATTAGTCTCACAGTATTATTTACTTAAATAGAGGGAAAATGTATTTTACTGTAACTATTACCTCCTGGATAAATATTGGTTTATAGTAGTGAACCTCATACTTCATTTTGCCTGTCAGAGTTCACTTCCCGAAGTATGAAGAGATGCATCGAAGACCTATAGATGTGGATGAATTATTTAAGGGTATGTCCAACGTTGCCAGATTTGATTCCAGATTTTAGTGATTTAATATCTGCTTTGGTCTTTCTTGATATAAATTAAGTGCTTCCAACAGAAGATTGTAATGAAGACTCATATACACCTGCAAACTTGTGTGGAAGAGCATATGGGTTACAGAAATCCTTCCAAGATGAATGCTCAAGCAGTTTGTTTTGGATGGATGGCTACATGTGGGATGGATAGTTTTAGGTACAATGTCTGACTGTGCTGTCAAGTTGGTCTGAGAATGAGATTATTTCTTTTATGATAGATGAGGCCTCTGGTGGGGCATGTGAGATGTGATCGGACTTCCTGAATTATCCTACCATTGTATGTGTTTGATTAGCCGTTCAGAAGCTTAAATCCTTAAATTTAAAAATCTGGAATTAATTATCCTTGTTTAATGTTTATCACACTGGAATGAATTAATCATGCTTTGAACTAGATTGTTTCCATACCGATACATTACTCAAGATTAACTTAGACTTATTAAAATTTTACTAACTAAAAATCCATAGGCCATTAAGAAAGGCTTTCTGTGTCAGTACCAGTCTCAGACATTTCCTTCTAAGCAGTAAACTACTCAGTGAACTGCTCTGTTGATTCTGTTTCTGCAAGGGGTTTTGATGGTCCTCTGCCTGCTGATAGAAGGTGCGGCTGAGCACTACTAGCAGAGAGCATCTCTCCAGTGCTTGGAGGTGAAGGCACACGTGTTGGCCATTCACAGTCCCACACTTGTATGAGAGATGTGGAGGCATGTAACGTATTTCAGGTATGCACACAAACTTTAAAAAAAAACAGGGTCTGGGTATAAAGTGAGAGTGTGAATGTTTGTAGCTGCAGCTATTGTTCCCCCATTTCAAAATACACGTTTTGTCTGGCATACGTGCTATTGCTAGCTAAAGGAAATAACACTCTCATACATAAATATCCTAAAAGGCTTGGTTTCGTTCCTCTACTTCCCCTCCCTTCCTTTTTCAAAAATAACATTTGCACACATTTGTGTGGGAAAAGAAACCCACAAATTTGTCATCTTCAGTATTTTTACTTGGAGGTTATACACAACTTTCCCCACACATTCTCAGACATGCTATTGTTCTTAGTTGAGAAGAAGTGAAGACAAAAATTAAGTTTTAATTTACACGATGTGTTATATTAAATGAAGCAAATCCTAATCCTATGCTCAGCCTTTAGGTAATTCACTTTTTGATATTCTAATAGTACCTGTTAGAGTCAATGGCCAGGGTTTTATTTCAATTCCACAGTTTAGCCAGTTACATCAATGACTTTTTCGTATACTTTACTCACTGTATGGGAAGTGAAAGTCTGTAGCTGATTTCTGAAGCTGAGATTTTTCTTTTATTCAGAATTATAGATCATTGTGGACCAATTCAAGCTGACCATCAACAAGTGCAGCACCTTTTTAGTTGGGGATCCTGTTGCAGATCCTTAGCTTGCCCACTTGAAAATATCTGTATTAAGTGCTCACAGAGCCCGTAGGCCTAAAATAACTTCCATGCGTTAAACCACTTAAATCTGTCAAATATGAAAAATTATTTTACCCAACATAATTCAATGTCTGAATTTGGCAATTTCAGTGGTATATTGCACCACAAACCATGCTTCTTAAATATGTCCCTAATGAAGTAAAATTTGTAGGGTAAGGCACCTGGTAACCATCTGACAGTGTCAAGACTTTTGATAATCATTTTATAACTCTTACTGTTCCACTGTGTACAATGCAGTATTGCCATCTTCATAGTTGATGTACATATGTGATGGCAAATACAAAATTTATATTTGGACTGCACACCTCTCTGTAATGACTATTAACTACAGCCATATTTTTGAAATTAGAAATAACAGACAGTGCTCTTATGAACATATCTCAGAGCATACTGCTGGCAGCTGTTTTATTTGCTAGGTACTAAAACATTAAAAGAAGCTATATTTGGATCCCTTTAAATAAGTAATCAGGAGGTTTGTAATTCTTAATATAAACTCTGTAAAACCAAATGATAAATTGAGATTGACTCTGCAGCATCTGCTCAAGAAAAAGGATGTTGAATAGCCTTTTAATTATATTGACCTCGTTAGCTGAAACCCTTCTTAATGAGCATATTGAATCTTAGAAAAGAAAGGAGGTAATGAATGAAATTGGTAAAATTAGATTAAAATTCTACTTGCACATTGAACAGTAAAACCTTATGTAAGGCTCCCAGAAAATCCCAGGCTCATGGCCAATACCCTGAAAGAAATTTCCTTTTTGTTATTCTACTTTATTCTTCCTGAATACTAACTGTATAGCATCAGGCTTTGCTCATTTGCCTCCATTTGCTTTGGGATGATCTATGCTTCATATGTTGGACAAAGAAGCTCTTGTAAAGCTGTGCTTGCAAGTGAACAGGGCCTAATTTTAGCTTTTAAAATTGCATCTAGTGTGTCTTTCAATGTTAGCAGCTCAGGTATGTGCCATCTCTTGTGTCTTTCCTAGCAGGGCAACACAGTAAACTATAATAATTGGGGAAAAAATGGGACAATAGTATGCAAAAAGAAGAAAAGAAAATCCTGGAGAGGACCAAATGCCCACTTGTCAGACTAGTGAAGTAAGTCCAGTAAGAGAGCTGGTGAGAGGCGTTAATATTAATTTCCTTAGTGAGCTCTTTCTCACCCTTAAGGAACTGTCCTGCCTCACCAAACACATCCTCTGAGTCCCAGGCACAGCCAGTGATTGCAAGCCAAAAAAAAAACAACTCTTCTTGTCTTGAGGATCAAGAAGAGCTGGAATCACTTGAGCAACCCTTTGCTTTTACTTGGCACAGGATATTCTGTCCCTTGCATCATCATCAGTGGTTGAGAAGTTTTCCCCAAGGAAGGACAGTTTGCTTGAAGCTGAAAGGCTTCTTTACCTTCCTCATAATTTCAAATAGACCTACAGAGCTGGAGAGCTTGTGACCTGGAGAAAACTGAACAAAGTGGATGTTTGTACCTGCTGTTTTTTCAGTGACAAGGAGTTCATCGCAGTCAGTGAGACCAGGAATCAGTCCTCGAGAATAAATGCCAAACATCTGTTTGAACCTAGAACCTTGGTTTCTTCCTTCCCATCCCCAAACAACCCCAATTTTGAAGAACTTTTACTTTCTCCGAATGTATTCATATGATAGGAGCTGAATGGGCATGCGAGTGCCCACACACGTGATCCAGTTTGTACCTTGGAAAATGTTGGGGTTCTGGTTTTGGTTGGGTTTGGTTGTTTGCTTTGTTTTGTTGGTTTTTTGTTTTTGTTTTGTTTCTGTTTGTTTGTTTTTGTTTGTTTTGTTTTGTTTTGTTTTGTTTTGTTTTTAAACAGTTTGTCATTCAATACAACCTTGTGAATTGTTTCTATGATCTTTTCAGCTGCATGCTAGTGTCAATATATCTCTTTAAAATGTACCTCTAGTCATCCAAAAACCAAAAATACATCAGACTAGGAAAGAAAATAAATTTCTGTGGCTGCTTGTTTGTTACACTCACACTCATGCCTAAACAACTTGTTTGTTGTGGACTCAGATATTAAAGCTGCTATTGCTATCTACACAGCTCTGGAGTCTGCCTCTTCCAGAGTCATTGCTGCTCTTACAGAAATACTTGCAGGGGCAGAATAATTTTAAAGGAATAATGAGAACAACCAGCTTCACCATAGAGGGATGACAGCAATATACCTCCAATGGAAGTTGTTTCAGTCTCAGGAAAACATTTGTTATACCTTTGGTCTGCACACTTTTCATTTTTCTGCACAATATAATATGTTGTTGTGATACTTTTGTTGGTAGTATTGTTTTAGTACTATAACTGGAAATGGGGTAGGGAATGAAATAAAGCACAGTATTATTTCTTTTATCTGAATGAAGTCCCAGATCTGGTTGATTCTGTTCAAATTTCTAAAACATGGTTGGTCTCTGATGGGTATTATGATTAAATACTCCAGTCTGATGTTTGACAGTATCCAATAAAATTAATTCTATTCCCATATTATTAAGAATTTGTGATAATAGTGGTACAAAAAATGGCCATAAATCAGCTGTGAAAAGTTTGTCAGCTGTAACAGCTGTGGAAAGGTCTCGGGGCAAATGGAAGAAATATTGATTATTCTGCATTACACTATGTATCAATACCTTTTCAATAGTAATTTAAAGCTGACTCAGGCTAAAAGTGATTTATGTCATATTCAGTTATACCAGGTGTTAATTTACACAAATAATTTAACATCAGCAAGTGGTTCCTGTAAACTGCCTTTAACCTTTGTATGAATTGTATATATTTCCACATTACATATATATATATACACACACACATATATATGTATTCAGAACTTATTCAATGTTTCCCAGAGAAAGTGTAGGCTCTCCATTAATGATTAGTATTCAAAGCAAGTGCTCACATACTGGTCATTTTTTTAAGAGGTTTTCCACATTTCCTGCTACAAAACTTGCAGGTTTCAGCAGAACCCAATTTATGAAGACATATTTGAGCAATGAAGAATATATTTTTACACCAAACTCATTTGAAATTAAACATAGTCCTACCCAATTCCTTATTTACTCACTCCTCTCAAATCTGAGAGTCTGAGAATTGTGACAACAGGACCTCAGCCATGGAGGGTTGCTGCATTCAGAGCAAGTGGCTCTCTCACATCTGGTGCCGTACTTACTGGTGCTTTGGTTAGTCCATGACTCCCAGCTCCTCCCTGCAGGCAGCTTTTGCAGATGTGTTTGGAAATACAGTCAATGAATGGGCTTTTGCTGCTACGCCCCATCAGTGTGAAGCACATCCTTGGTCCTTTGGCAGTCAGCTGAGGACAGCCACGTATCAGATGAAACTTGCGTCTTTTTGAATGTCCCCAATGTCTTGCTTCTTATTTAGTTTGTAGTGTTCCACAGTAAAATGCCAATTCTTATTTCTGCAGGTAGTAATGATGCTCCTAGGAAATCTAAACATTTTTGTGACTATATGTGGTTACCATATTTGCTGAATGTAAGTTCATGAATGCATTCTTGGAGGAATTATCATAACCAATAACCGTATCTGATTGAATCACAGATATTTAATCCAGTGATGACATCCAATTTCTGTCTAATGTTAGCTTTGAACTTCCATCAGTCTATAAAACATAATGAAGTATTTGTGATCTCATTTTGGTAGGGAAAAAACTCAGATCAAAAGAAACTCTTTTATGTTTCCTACATTTTATTATGCACAATTTTAATTATATAGACTGTGGTCTACCAGATGAAGATGGTTAATTAACATTTAGTGAGCTGTGTTGATTTCAGTGAATTCATTAAAGAATTTACTTCAAAGATGCCAGATGGGTTATGTTTACAGCTAAATTTGCACCCTTGATCTACTTTTAAGTGAAGATCCTTAGAAAATCTATGTACATTTGAAAGATGGAGTTAAGAACAGGCTGTGATAAAATTAAAAGGAACAACAGTGAAGTGTACAGCTGCACTGTGCTTTAAGCCAAGCATCTCTGACCTTATTTTACTACAGTGAAGGTGCTCTCTCCTGCCTGTTGGCTATTTTCAGTGATACGTTAAATAAAACTATTACATTAATACCATCACATTCCACTGACCTGTGTAATAAATATACTGTGGTTGGTAAATAAACATTTAGCTCTCAGGGTGCAGATTACATTAGCACAGCTTGGGCTCCTATATGCAGGACAGCAGAGATCCTGTGGATCATTTTCATAAGATTTTCATCAGCCTTCCAGCCGATGGTGGTGTCAACGCTGAGCTGTGCTGACCAAGACGACAGCCAACAGTGAAGCAGGCAAGGGGAAGGGGCACTGCCATGGAGCAGGTCTGTGTCTCAGGAGCCAATGCAGGGAGAGAAAAGGGGAAGGCAGAGGGCCTCAGGGTGAAGCTGTGCACTGCCTGGCACCCAGAAGAAACCAGTGTTCCCAGTGGGCCCAGAACTGGAGTGAGAACAGACCTGTGGTGCTCCATTATAACTAGTTACACTCAGGTGGGACCTTTCCCTTTTTCTAGCCCACGATTATCCTTTTAGGAAAGCTAAAATGTGAGAGAAATAAACATAAACTTCACACAACAGAGGTAATTTCAATTGTGCATATTCTTTTGTCACAAGTCAAGGAAAAGGGACAATGCAAAGGACTTGGAGACAACCTTTTTCTTGTTTTTATCTTTGGTTTTGCTTTTTTGAGTTTATCTAAACCAAACAATACATCTTCCATTTTTTATTAGCTCACAAACATTGCTCTCAAGAGCATGGAGAGGGGAAAAAAAGAAATTTACAATAAGGCAAAGCCTTGCATCACCTAGAAAAGTGAAAACTGTGAACAATGTCAGTCCAAAAAATCTCCCATTTCTTTCTGAGTGAGAACGATTTGGAAGAAGCAGGCTCTGCACAAATACATGATGTACAAACAGCAATGGAAAGTCCAGCAGAATGTTTTTAGTCTGGCCAATACAAGTGCCACTTTGTTCACTGGATGAAAGATCATCACCAGGTACAGTGGGAAGACAGTCGAAGCTGTGTAGAAACACTTGCCATCAAGCATTGGATCAACACTCACAGTGGAGGTAGCCTAAAGAACCACCTCAGAAAAATATCAGAAAATTTCCATGTTTGTTTGTCCTGAATTGTATGTCTCATTTACTCACTGTTGGCTTTTGAAAGTTAATTGCTGGCCCTGTTATTCCCTCCAGTGACCCAAAGGCTAAGCTTCTCTTATTTACATGTGATTGAAAAATTATCCTACAGGGTTATTATTAAAAGTTCAACTGGTATAAAAACTAGGAATCATTCAGTTCCCACAGATATTTCTGCTGCATGGATACTGTTTGACAATACATTAACAAATAGAAAGGGCCAGTAGAAATATGCTTCTATCAGAAAATGAAAAGCCTCCCCTTCTTCTCGGACATGAGAAGGATTTTGAAGTATTTGCTGTATTGCAGGAGTAAACTCTCATTCAGAAATGCAAGAAAAGCAGTTCCTTGGCCAACCTGACATTTCAGTCCTATCTTCTCTTCCCTGTGCTTTTGTGGCTTAGTCCCTGATTTTTCACAGTATGCCAAGATATTGATATTCCATTCCTCCAAGGAGGATAGGAAAACCATAACAACCCTTCTGTGGTGCCTGACAGTTTCAGCCCTTTACTTCAGGCTATTTATGACAATTTATGCTCACTGATTCTCTACTGCTGCTGCCATCTCAGTATGATTAACAACACCAAGCATGCTTCTTTTTACTAAAGATGCACTCCAGAGTGTCTCAGGGTATGAGCTGGAAACAGCCACCAAAGGAGGTTTTCTCTGAAGATGAATACAGAAAGTCACCTGAAAATCAGGTTAATGTTCTGTATTCCATGTGTGCTGTGTTCTGTCAGATTAAGTTTCAGTAAATCAGGCTCATCAGCTGCAGCTTTTCTCTACTGCCAGAGCCCATATAAAAAATTCTAGGAACATGTTACTCAGTTATGAATTGCCACAGGAGGACAATCCCAGCTGTAATGAAGGGTTATGTTACGGGGGAAGGTGCCAAGCTAGAAAGTTCCTTGGGCTCTGTGTCTAATAGAAACTAGTCTGCAGGGAAGACTGCAAGTAAGAGACCATATGGCACAAATTATACCACAAGCTCTAAATAAATCTTAAACTGTAAACATCCTCTTGGGTTAGACCTTCTTAGCAACCTTCTGCTGTCTCTGGCATAAACTGATGGTTCTAGTAAATGGTATTTTACTAAGAGAATTTATTTTGTTTAGAAGTTTTATGGAGAAAAGTGACTCGGTTGCTGTGAGAGGCTTCTTGGCAGTGGCACTACTTGGATGTCCCCATGTGTAAGATGAACAGCTAGCCCACCATCTGTCCTGAAAGACTTCAAGCAAACCTATGGTTGTGTGACAGTAGAAGATGTCTCAGCTCCAGCTTTGATGGAAATAGGCAGCAGAAACTTGTCTTCAAGATGAAGCCACATCTGTGAGTCAAATATGACTTTCTATGGACACATACTATGTCCTCCTGTGTAGAAGAACCTTTCTCAAATCTTTCAAGCTGTTGCAAATTAACTGCAAATCTTATTCCTAACATATGTTGAGTTCCCAGCTGGACTCAGTCAAATAAAGGCAATCTGATAGTGTTTCTGGAGTAATTTTGTTTAACTAAGTGTATCCTACAGAAAGCAGGATCATCACCTGCACTATGCATTATATCTAAATACACTCCATTTTCAGCAAATTCATCATTAAAATTTATTAAGCTTAGGGATTTTTTTGTGTGTGTGTGAAATCTTTGCAGATCATTTAGCATTAACAACTTCTCTCCAATAAGCAGGACAAACCAGCTTCTGTTGATGCTCTTACTAACTTGAATGATTTAGTTTCATGTTTAGAGTACTTTAATTAACTATTATTTATTGTGAATAAAAATCTCCCGCATCTATAGAACATCTATGTAATGTTCTGAAAACAAAAGACACATGTTCCCTTGGCAAAAACTCTTTACAGCAGAAGGAATCCCTTAAGAGTTTTGTAGCCTGTAAAGAGAAACAGAGAAAAATCTTTTATTTCTGAGGTGGAAAATGAGAGGGTTTTAAAATTATTTGTTTTAAAAAAATCTTCAGATACTTACAAATTCTCTAAACAGACATTAAAAAACATAAATGTGCTGAGTCCTCTGATATGGAGTTCAGTTAATTTCACTAGATAGATATTAACTAACTAAAAAGAAACGTAAGACAATGAGAAAACAAGTGAAAATTTCACATACTTCATGCTAATCAGTAATAATTACTGACAGCAGAATGATGTATGAAATCATCACGTACGTTTTGCCAAGGCAAGATTGTGGTCTCTTCTTCAGTTTGGTTAAAATGCTCATATTCCTTCTATCTAATGTATTTGACCTTTAAAATGTACTCGTGCTTTAGTTCTAGGAGATTGCGTCCCAAAGGCCACAGCTTGCAGTGAAATACATCTTTGGGCTGTCTGTCTCATGAAGGGAAGGGTAGGTGTGGGTGAGGGAGATACAAATTTGGTAAGAGACAAATCCCCTTGCTTTCTAGCCGGCCCTCAGATGTTAGAGGGGCTAGGGGCTGCTGAACTTGTCTCTTAATAGGTTCCAATTACGGCCGTGGCTATAGGTCCGACACCAGATGCACCAACAGCCTGTGGCTGTAGGTCCAGTCCCATTCAACAGCAGCCTCGGATTCACAAACAGCACAGGTCAGTGACACCCAACATACAGATTCCGTGTGATTGCCAGTGATAATACACTGAGCTGCAGAATAGCTATAGAGCTCTAACAAGCAATTGCAATTACAATAATAATAATCTCCCGGGGAAAATCACTCGGCAGAGCCGAGGCCGCAAATCTTACCCAAAGGCGTCCCTGCTGGGAGGGGCGAGGAGAACAAACCCATCAGTCAGTCCCTACGACTCGGTGCCGAATTCTCGTCCCACACGCTGAGTCCAAAAGGGATGACATTTATACCTTTTTTCTGTTATTGATGTGTAAAGTGTGGGGATGGGGCTGTGGGCAGACAATTGTTCCATGTAGTCAGCACGAATCTCCCTTATCTCCACCTGCATCTGCATCTGCAGGGAGGAGACAACTGCCATTGTGACATAGGTGAGAAGATGGGGCAAGCAGCATCCACTGCATTCGACCACGTTCCTTATCCGGGCATCTAGTACACAGACCACCGAATCTTCACCCAGCCCCTGTGACTGCCCTGGCACCAGGTCTTTGTTTGCAGTGTCTGGCTTTTGTGATTTGGGCTTGTTTCGTGCTTGTTTTGTGCTTCCAGTGTCTGACACTATCACACTTAGGACAGACAGTCTCAAGTCCTTGATGGTGAAATGTGAAGAGGGAGGTTCACCCTCAACTATGTTCTGGATCTGGAGCTGTGTGCCCAGGGCCCCGTGAGCAGAAGCCACCGCACCACTACCAGCCATTGCAAAAGCCTCCTCAAAGAAGCCAGAAACATAAAGGCAGGCTCTGCTGTAGCTTTTCACCCTCTGACAGGAGTTCATCCCCTCTTGCGCACATCTGGTGTGCATTTATGTGCTCTAGAACGTGGAAAAGTAAAAGTTAACATATGGACTTAGCCCTTTTCACCTAAAGAGGTGAAAAGTGGGTGTTTAGATATTATCAGGCCTGTAGTTGGCAGTCATATACACACTGTGTAAATCTCCCCACACTGGAGGCACCTGGTGTGAAAGGCATCCTGTGAGAGCAGGCAGCACAGCCCTGCAGAGGCCTCTGTGTGCTCAGCACCATCAGCCCCCGAGGGTGAGTGGCACCAGGAGGGCGACTCACACAGGTACACGATGTGTCTGCAGAGAAGCTAGTAACGTCCCGGCATGAAATATTCTCATGCTTCTTCAATGCACAGGTGCAAAAAAATCCAGGAAAAAAAGCTCAGGCACAGCTTCTGTTGTGTGATGCGAGTTTCAGGTTTTATGGAACACTGGACATTGGTCTGTCAGTAAAGGAATCTCCTCAGTAAATTATATTTTGAGTAACCATGTCACCTCTAGTGAGACAAACCTGGGTTACCAACCAATTGTCCTATTTTGGCCTCAGCTAAGCAAACACAGGACTGGAGGACATGCAGCAGGACCTTTCTTTGCTGTCTTTCAGTGCAGCACAGTGGTTTTGATTTCTGCAGGTCCCAGAAAACCACCAGTACCACAACTTTTATCATACTGGAAGATACTGTGATGATGCCCAACATCAGGTGTAAATCTGAACCCCCTTTGAAACGTGTTATTTACAATGACCCATGTTCATCACTGCTCTAGGGTGTATTCACTTCATGGACTGAAACAGAACTGCACCTGCCTACATCAAATATTTGTCCATCTCTCTAAGTAGCTGCTTTACTGTTGATTCTACTTTAGAAGGTGCTTAAGAGATTGATGGATTTACCTCATAAATCACTTTAGCAGAAAGATGGATGTGCTTCATCCAGAAGTGGAGTTTGTGCTGCTTTTTCTTCATATTAACAGGAACGTGCATGCAAACTTCCTATGTCCCAGCAGCTACAGTAAACAGCTCTTGGGCACTTGAACCCCTTCCAGCTTGATTTAAAAGTTCAAAAGAAATGTAAATGCATATATTATACACACACAAAATTAAAACAACAAAAAAATAAATGCTGGGGTGGGGGAAGTTTGGAAGCTTGGGTAAAAGTTTTAACTCCATGTTAGCAGTTTTTGAAGGTGCTATGGTTCTGAAGAGATAGAACTGTCTTCTCCTTACCTCCTTGTATGTGTGCTGCTGTTTAATAAGCCAGAAAAATATAAGTAAAATAAACACGAATAAGACAAAAATTAAAGACTACTGATGAAATATATTATACTCCTCTATCTGAAAGACAACCTCAACCCTGGGTAAAGTTGCAGCTGAGCTATGTTTTCTCTTATTGCAATGATCAGGCCCAATCAGCTGGTTTCCCTACATAACCCCTAGGCTGGAGGCAACTGTTCTTTTCAAGCAAAGGAGGCTGATGAGATGTTCCTCTCTAAAACTGCTGCTCTTCAGCTGGGTGAATGCTGGACCTGGGCAGCTATTTTGGGGTGTCTCTATCAGATGCAATGTGTAAGACTGTTACTCTACATTGTGGCTGGAGTGTCACATTGTCTATGAGGATCACCATGCTTTAACAAATTTGATTCTTTGTAGAATTATGTTAGTATTATTTTGGGATGGGTTTTTTTTGAGAAATGGATGTTTTGTCCTGTGTTTTCTGATGGTTGGCTGAATACGGCTGTTAAAGCAGATCTTCCATGTACCTGGGGGCTTTGAGTCCTTTTTTGGGTCCTCTCTGTTATTTCCTTTCTCTTCTATGGCACATGCAGGAAAGTCTAGAAACCCACTCTGCAGTTAAATGGGTTGTTTTGCTGTCTCAGTGCTTTGCCACTGTATGTGACTGTAGTTTTAGTTCTATACATGAATGGTGTAAGATGTTTGTACATAAACTGTGATTGCAGATACGTGCTTGGGCTTTTTTTACTGTCTTTTCTGTTTTATAGCCTTAGAGTAAATAAGGGAAGAAAAACAGAGTCATTACTTTGTTGTAAAACTTTGGAAAACATCTTAAAGACTGGCCCGCTTATGAGTGCTGAGTCACTGCTTGTGCGATGCACTGTTTATCCCCTTTTTGTAGGATATCTGTGAGAGTAAATACTTTCCAAAAAAATAGTCCAATTGGTAAAATGCACTGTGCACAGTGTTGTTTCCAAATCCTTCTTATGAACTACCTTGATACATAGCAAACAAATGTTAGAGGAAAGTGAAGAACTTTTTCTGCCTGTTCTGGCAGTGGGCAGATTCATACCATGAACTTCCAACACTGAAATCAGTCATGTTGCACTACACAGAGTTGAAGTTCTGCATTATAACTAAATCCCATCAATCCATCCTGAAACTCATTTTGGATGGGAGAAGCCAAGGTGTGTCTGTGTCTCCAGCACAGACCCCATGGTCTGAGGGGAATGTGTGGGGTCAGAGCCATTCCCCCAAATACTCCTGTATCTGAGTGATTTAGCTTCGTGCGAGCAGGCAAAGCAGTTGTACTTCTGCCTGCTGAAATAAGTCCTTGCCTCTCACATCAAAGTGTCTTTGCCTCAACCTGCATCATCACAAGAATTAGTTTAAATAGTTTAAGGCTTTCCCCAGATAGGTCTCACTATCTCAACTACATTTCTGAGTGTGCAACAGCTCAGTGTGTTGGGAGATGACATACTAAGGACTTTCTTTGCCGTGTTTAAAATATGGGGTATATTCATGTGAATACAGTATTAGAAAGAAAAATGGGCGTTTCACCTTTAAAGGCAAGGTGTTCTTGGCTTATTTCAGGAAGCTGATAGGTATGTTGGACCAAATTGGCTGCTGAGACAGACACAGGAATAACTATTATTTAAAGAATTACTTGCTAATTAGATCACAAACTTTATTCTGAAAATCTGAAGTCATAAAAGCTCATTAATATTTCTCCTCAATAGGAAACTCCAAGGGTCACGTCTAGATTTTTAGACCAGAAAGCTCTCTGAGAGGAGCTGCTGAGAGTACGGCATGTTGCAGAGTATTCCCATTTTGTCTCATGCCCTGCCCACTGCAGAGAGGCAGACAGACCAAGACAGACCATGGCTTTGTGAGCCTTCTTTCATACTGCTGCAACAGAATAAGCAGCATTGAGTGGCAGGGTATCTTGCCCTACCAAGTCTGTAACACTATAGTAGAAACACTGGTATGTAGGTGCATTGAGATAACTAGTAAATCATGTTAATTTTCAACCACTCCTGGCAGTATTTCCATTCACTAAGCTAGCAATAAAAATATCTCCCATGGCCTTGAAAAGACAGGGGGAACAGTCAATGAGGAACTGCAAAATAACTAGCCTGCTGACCCTGGAGTAGCAACACTCCCACCCCCCTGCAGTGGATAATACAAGGATGAATTTAGTTCGTCCTCCTTGAAATTCACCACTCAGCAAGAAACTGTTATAGGGAAGCATTCCCACTGTTTTGGCATGGCTTCGATATTACTTGCTTATTCTGGGAGTATCATTTTGGTAACAAAAGAGGAGTGTGATCTTTGGAGAAAGAGGAACTCTAAGGGAAGGGGAGAGATCTTAAATGTTGTGTTTTGGTGAAAGGAGGCTTTGTCTTGAATGACAACTTGCCTCATAAAAAGTTTACTTAAAGATGGCTTTTCTTGCTAAGTAATGCATGCCTTCTAGTTGCTTCCCACAAAGGCGTCCAAGCATGCTATTTAATTCTCAGAATTAAATAGCAGTGTGGAGGATCATGTGGGACTGAACTGGTGTTGCCTATCCCGGGCATAGAAAGAAGTGAGCTAAACAGTGGGTTTTCAGCCCTGCTCTGGTGTCACACCCACCATGTCCAGCAGCATTGGTGTCTGGGTTCAGATGTGACCACAGAGGTTTAGGTGAGCTCAGGGAGAGGTGAAGGTCCATGGGGACGTGCTGAGGCAGCCCTCGGAGTGAGAGGGGTATGGGGCCAGGAAGTGTCCCCTCCTGCTGCCCTGCCCTTGCCATAAGGTCATCTCCTGCTCCCTGTTAGGCTTCAGGCAGGGGAGAAACCCAACTTTTATTTGCTTTTGACTTAATCAGAGCTCCCCTCAAATTTATATATATATATATATAT
>NW_008588638.1:0-5566 GCF_000691845.1 Merops nubicus
TTGCCTTTTTTGGTGTACCTTCAAATCCCATAATAAAAGACAAAAATGAAAGCAAAATATTAGTAAGGCAAAATGCTAACACTTTTGCAAAGTAAACTGCTTTATTTGAAGGAGATTAGAAAAAAATCTCAGCGATTTGTAGTAGTTTCTGTACTCAGCCCACTTAGTTGCGTGGCACAGCTCAGGAGTTGAGAACCACTTTCCTTTCTTTTTAACCACAGTGATCTCTGAAAGGGAATGATCTTCAAGATGTCTTTCATCCTATTTCATTCTTCTTGTTTTTCCCAGATTGATATCTGCTGGCACCAATGTGCGAACAGCCCTACAGTGCTCACTCGGCCTGTGGGCTCCACACTGCAGAAATGCTCTAACAGGACTTCTGGTGGCTGCCCGGTGACATTCTCCCCTTCCTCGTTCTTTTTGTAACCTGATAAGAACGTGAAGAGGATGTTAATTTTTAAAACATCAAATTCACATTTCAATAAATGAGGACCCTAAGTGCTCCTTTTTGTCTGTTCAATGCCCTTGTCTATGATATTTCTTTAATAGCCCTAAGCCCTACAGTTTTAGCACGTTTATAGGAGTTTGCCAAGTGCTGCCATGCCATTGGTGGTGGGTAAACGAGCAATACAAAATCAAGATATCAAAGAATCAGCAGAAGAGAAATGTTTTTCTAAAGCATGTTAAATTAATGCCAGTCTCCTCCAAGCAGTCACTGCTTTCTAGCAGGCTTTCTGCTAGCAAGCCTGGAGTAAGTCTGGAGGACAGGCAGGGAACTCAGGTGGTTTCTAGGACAGAGAAAGAGAAATAGAGAGTTTAGGTACATAGGAAAAGATGCTTTATGCTTAGAATTGTCCTTCTAGCTGCATACTAACTTGGCTGGACTGAACGCTGGTTAGAAAAACAGCTGAAAAAAGGCAGAAGGGACCTTCCCCTGGGTATTCTTATTCATGGAGACCCATGCAATCCAAGACAGCCTGATCCAAATCCCACATCATATGGTGCTGCAGTCTTTCTGCCAGGACATCTCAGGAAAAATGAGCATCAAGCCCCCACTGCACCAAATGTACCTCTTGTGAAATCAAGCTCTCCCTACTCTTCTGCCAGAGCAGTCTCTTAGTTGTGGAAAGCTGAGCATTTTAGCCTGTGGCTATGTGCATGGCAGCTTCAGTGCAGCCAACCAGCTCTACCAAATTAACCCTAATTATCCAAAGGTTTCAGGTGTCCCAGGAGACCTTGAAGTAATTGAGTTTCTACTGTAATTTTTTCACAGGAGGGACTTAAAAGTTACAAAAATAATCTTGAATGACTAGACCTGTTCATTGTATAGGAGGTTATATTTGAATTGACTCATGAAAAAGGCTGATCTACTCAACCTGTCAATGGTTAAATATGTGATACTCAGAGACATAAGCAAATAAGTGGCTTACTAAGTAGAGCATATGCAGGATGAGAGTACACAGAATATATCCACTATGTTTAATTCTTGTGTAAAGGTAGCTGAGTAGCTGAAGTCAGTTGCTAAAGCTAATTCCAGTGCAAATTCTATTGGAATAAACAAGTGATCAAATATCTTCTTATTTTTACCATCATACAGCCTCAAGATATGTGTCCTGCCTAAAATACTGAAAAGCATGAGCTGAAGAGTTCATCAGCTACAATCAAAGCACTTACAGTGCATGTCAATATTGCAAGTTGCAAACTCACCATAGAAGTACACATTTACATCCAACTGAATGCTTTCTGAGTAAGCTATAATTACAAAATCAACTGTACTGATTTGAGTAATATTGACCTGGGGGTGTACATTAGTCCTTACACATCTAATCTTGAGTCATCAAACCGTTTATCTGCAGGGTATGGTGTAAGTGGATGTGTATGTCTTATTTTCCATAGTTATGACATCTGTCCCTGATTTCAGTAGGACTAGTTTGAGAAAATGGGCTCAGCTGTTAACAAATTCTGTGTGTAGATCTAGCTAATAGGGTATTTTCTGTAGGAGAACAAGTATGCTTTAGTATAGAGGACTGTGAGAGAAGAATGATGCCACAACATTGTGAGTACCATAAAAACTGTGAGAATTTAAGAAAACAAATATATAATTTATACAAACATTTTATTGTAAGGAAAGTTACACTTATTATGCAGATCATTAAGTTTTCCTGAATGATTTTTCAGCATAATATCCTGTTGGAATTAAAAATTGGAAAGCACTGAAGCTATCTTGTATGTAGCCTGCCACTACCATGGTACCAATACCAGCTCTGAAGATGTTATGGTCCATCTCCAACAGGTCACAAGATTAGTTTTGCCAGCTTTTGATCTTAGCAGATCAAAGGCCTATAAACACTGAAAAAGTAACTGGGACTTCAGAGAGCTGTCAGGAGCAAAAACTGCTCAGCCACATTTTGAGTGACATTTTTTTACATTTGGACAAATATAGTTCTGTTAAGAATTAAGAGAAGAATCTTTCACCAGACCCTGCTGTGGCAAGAGCAGGGGTTTCTAGGAAGCTGAGAGTCACTGAAGCAGCAGGAGAGATAAAGATGTCCTGCCAGCTAGATGAAGATCTAGTCTACCCTGTCCAATCCTGGGCTCCTCAGTACAAAAAAGATATGAGTGAGTCCAGCACAGGGCCACAAAGACAACTAAGGACTCGAGCGTCTTTTGTGTGAGGAGAGGTTGAGAGAGCTAGAACTGTTCAGCCTAGGGAAGAAGCGGTGCAGGAGGATCTTAACCATGTGTATAAATAAATACCTGATGGAAGGGAAAGAATGTTAGGGAGCCAGGCTCTTCTCAGTAGTTCCCATCTCAGTGGGAGTTTAAATAGTGTGAAATTCCACCTGAAGGCAAGGAAGTGTTTTTATGCTGTGAAGCTGGTCAAACACTGCAACAAGTTCCACAGCAAGACTGTGGAATCTCCTTGGAGATATTTAAAGCCTAACTGGACATAGTCCTACGCTACCTGTTTTAGGTGACCTTGCTTGAGCAAAAGTGTTGGGCAAGATGACTTCCAGAGGTTCTTTCCAACTGAAATTAAATAAGCTGAAAACCTAAGCTGAAATAATTTGGTTTACTCTGTGCAGAAAAGATATATTTGTAAAAACTGGTGGTTGCATCATGTAAATTGATATTCTACATCTAGCAAAAATAAAACCTTGATAGGGTACGACTGGGTGATGGAGATGGGTATAGAACAGAAAGATAAGCAGATGAAAGGAGAAAGAAGAAAAATTCTTAAGACTGAGGATTTAGTCATTGCAGAGATTGTTGCATCTAAAATACCAGGTAGCAATAAATTGAAGAATGCAGTAGATGAACCTGAATGAGTCATAAAAAGCAATCTCAGTGACAGAAATGCACTAAAAAGCCTTTATAAAAGGAATCAATTACTTGCCCTTTCACAAGAAAAACTGAGACACATGCACAAAAATCACTTAGTATCACGCAGCCATGTTTCTAAGACAAAAGAAGGAATAAGCAATTATTGGTTTTGTTTAGTTTTTATCAAACCCCTATACTTTTTCTTTTTTTTTCCTGTTACTTGTTTTATAGCTTAGTGGAATTACTTGGCAGCTACAGAAATGAAGCCGCATGTAGTACTTGCAAAATGCTTGGTAACACGCATTCCTTTGTCTTAATGCTTTCCAACACAAAGCACTGCAAACACCTTTTATGTTTTTTTTTTACATTTCCCAGAGATGAAAAAATTATCTTACTATCATTGCAGTGACAGCTGAGAACTGGATGCTTTACAAGGAACCAAATAAAGCCATGCAACATGCAAAACTTCTCTCAGCATGATAGATGCAAAGCTGAGTTTCTATATAAATCAATTTGTTCATGTTAATTTATTTTTTATAATTTAGTATTTTATAATGTTACCGCATTTAAGTTTTTGTTAGTATTTGTAGATTAGGCTTATGGCCTAAGGTATTTAAATATCCATATTATCTTAATGTCATTATTTGGACCGCTTATATGCTTTAGATTAAGAAGAAGTAAAACCTGGTCTGGTCATAGCCCTTGTTCCAGCACAGTCATTCCTCTCTGGAGCTTAACATGGGGACAAAATTAGGTTAGCGTTTGTAATCTTTTTCTAAATCACTTAAGGTTAAATACTGCAAGATGGCTAAGTCTCCAAGAATAAAACAAGAATTGCTTGTACATTAAAGCATTAAATGTTTGTTGAAAATGCATACAAAAAGTTGCTATTTATGTGTTCCCGTGGTGTTTATTTCTTCCTCATACTTTTTATAGTTCATGACATCCTGAAATTCTAAGGAAAAGACTATACAAAGGACTTTGATAATATTAGATATTCATACACTTAGAGATATTTTAAGGTGTTTTATTACTTCTGTTTCTAGCATTTTTACTTTCTTCCTGATTACTCACTGTCCTGTCTCTCACTGAATACCTGAGTCAGGAGATCTATAACAGACTGTCTACTAGTTGATGCACTTTAACAGGAAAAGTTGTCAAAAGTTAAATTAATGATAACTACAGCCTCAAACTTGTCTTGTCACTATCATGTGGGGAAAGACTAATGGAGACATCTTCACTAGATTTATAGACTTGTGCTAGTCTGTCTCACTAGCATTTCAAGATTCCTAAGAGTATAATACTTCCCTGATAACCATAGACAGGTTATTGCCTCTCACAGTTTGTAGTTAAATATACTCCATTATTGCCTGTCATAGTTTGTATTTCAAATACATTCAGTTTAATACTACAAACCAGTGAATTATAACACAGATAGATCCTAAGCTCAGCTCTTCAGGTAATGAAATATAGTGTCATCTCGGTGGTGTTATGATTAAGGGTGAATGTTTGTTAAAGCCATGGCTTTACCAAAAAAGTGTCTTTTAAATTTTCAGTATATTTTGTGGCCAGCTTCTAGCTCAGCAGTCTTTCGTCATGAATACTTGTGAGTTTGACTTTACACATGCTCAATGTAGTGGGATAAATGTTTGCAATTACAAAAATATTTAGTTAATTGCAAAATGCAATTTATTTAGTGGGCTTGTGCCTTAATTTTCTACTGAGAATATTAATATTAATTCATGTTTTTTTTTCAACCCATTACTTTTAAAGGATAAGTTAACAGGTGTTTTCCACCATGGAGCTGACTTATGAAAGAGCCTATCTGTCAGCACATGCATACTCTACCACTTAACAGGATGAATTAATATTAGTTTTTTAAAATAATGTGCAGACATTGAGCTGATGACTATATTTGGTCCATATATTCTAAAGAATCGTTGTTTCCTCCTACTCTGCACTCTGTGTGATGTTTTTGCTTCAAGATAAAACTTGCACACATGTTGAAATGACATGCTGTGTTAGATACATAGCAGAGGCTAAACAACAATTTCTATTATAAAGCTTCACTCAAAAAGTTATTTTGTAATTCAGGCAGGTGGGAAATTGAATGTAATAAAGAGACTGGATTCCTATTTTGAGAAAAATATTTTCCCCTAGTTTATCATAGAATCATAGAATGTCTGGGTTGGAAAGGACATCCAAAGGTCATCTCGTCCAACCCCCCCACCACCATCAAAAG
>NW_008588639.1:0-12604 GCF_000691845.1 Merops nubicus
CAGACGGCGGTGGTGTAGGAGCAGGGCGAGAGGACGGCGGCCTGCTGGGAGGTCTGCGTGCTGGGCGAGGGGGAGTGCAGGTTTCCGTGGGACAGGCTGCTGGCAGTGTACACGGGAGGCGACTGCGTCCTGGCGCGCGACGACAAGGCGGAGGTGCTGGAGTTCAGCGCCGGTATCTGCTGCAAGCTCACCGGGGTGGCAATGGTCTGCACCATCTCCCTGTCATGCTTCACGATCTGCTTCAAGATCTCGTTCTCCTGGTTGTTGAAAACCCCGGTGTTGAGGTCCTTCTGGAACTTCTGCAGGAGGATCGAGTTCTTCTTTCCTTCACAGAGAAACAGAGGAGTTAGCCAGCCTGACACACAGGCCCAGACCTCTGCTCTTACTTTGCATTTCAGCACCCATTCCCACTGCTCAGTTTCAAATGAGATAGAGCTAATTTTCCTTCTTAGAGCTAGAATAACGCCAAGTTTTGGATTTAGTGTGAGAAGAACATAATACACTGAGGTTTTTAGCTGTTGATAGGAAATCAAGGACTTTTCAAGTCCCCATGTTTTGCTAGCATGCAGGAGCACAAGGCATTGGGAGGGGGCAGGGCTAGGACAGCTGACCCGAATGAGCCAAAGGGATATTCCACACCATAGAAGGTCATGCTCGGTATATAAATGGGGGGTGGACAACTGCTCAGGCATCAGTCAGCGGGTGGTGAGCTACTGCACTGTGAACCACTTGTCTTTTCTTGGGTTTTATTTCTCCCTCTTTTTGTTATACTCCTTTTTTCCTATAATAATTATTATCAGGTTTTGTTATTATTAATTTTTAATTTTAGTTATTAAATTGTTCTGATCTTGACTCACAAGTTTTATTTTCTGATTTTCCTCCCCAGCTCACTGAGAGGGGGTAGGAGTGAACGAGGGGCTACACGGTGTCTAGTTGCTGACTGGGGTTAAACCACCACAGCTATGTATTGTAAAAGCCTCAGCAAACACTGGGCTGAACAGGGGCCACAGCTTGGCAAAGAGCCCGCTGCAGTAGGCTGTGGCACACTGGGCATTGCCACAGTGACTTGTGCTGGCAGGCATTTCCCAACAGCCAGCCTCCACACACCCACAGTCTCCCTACTCTCTGCACCAGCACAGAAGGCTTTCACAGCACCACTACACTCAAAGACACCTGAACTTTGTGTGTCTCTTCACTTGTAGTGTAATGGTACTTCTAAAATTATTCTGAAAATGTAACCATGGTAATTTACTGAACAACAAGGTGGAAAAAGCCATCAGGCTCTGCAGGTATAATATCTTTTTCTCTCACTGCAAAACTGTCCTAATTTCCACTAAACTGTTACGTAAGTTATAAATACAGCTGCCATCTAGCACATTTCCTGGAACTATTAGATATTAGTACCCAGTGACCACTAGCTTGCAAGAAATCATCTTTTTAAATATTTGTGAACTAACATGAACTCATGGATAATGTGACAGCTGCCTGCACAATAAAGACTGCTCTACACTCTATCCCGATGTCTGCTCGATAGCTCTCAGCGTCTGCAAGATATAGGCACTATTCTGTGTCACCAGACACACAAGAACAGAATTGCACTCAATTGTTCCTTTTTTCAATAAAATGGTTCACATTTTATCTTCTGTCGTGTGTAGATTTCACATTGTAAACAACTACTTCAGACAGGATTGCTACTCCAAGGGCAGGCTGCACTTCACTACTAATATTACTTAACCACACATTACTTAGAGGTGGACTGCATTTCCAGAGAATCTTGAGAGACAAACTGTAAGAGCTTGAAAAGTCTCAATGAGATAATTAATGCTCTGAGTCCTCACTATCTGCAAAATCCTAAACCAGGTCTATTAAGTATTAGAAACCTGTATATCTGTATGTCATTTCTCTACTCTTGCTCTACTAAAGAACACACATTTTCTCCCAAATCATATCTTCAGCTTAGAATAGACAGCACAACAACACTGCAGCCCTGCAATTCTTTCTGTATTCACTCTAAGGAAACTGCAGACATAACTGTATTGAGAAAGAGTGACATCAGGGAATCCTTGCACTGGAGATTTCTTATGAAGTTCAGGAAACATCATCAAACAGCATAAAATTTTTAATGCAGAGCTGCATTTTAAATCCAGCGTAAATAATGATGATTGGATTCTCCTGACAAAAAACCAATATATTTTATCTAATATGTCCTACTAGAGCAGTCCAGAATGTCTAGATGCAAAACAGAAGATTTTGCACACCCTGCTTTGATAACCTGACACAGCCTTCTTCCTTTCACTTGGATATCATTGGCTCACTTTTCTGACTGCAAGCAGATCTGAGCAATGCCAGTGTGCAGCCATCAATGCTAGCAGTGCACATGTTGTGAGGAAAATGAGAGCCCTGCTGTAAAGGATTAATTCACTTCAACAAACCCGGGTTCTGTGACTGCTGAGAGGCTTCAGCTCTTCCCAGCATTATAGATGTCATCTGTAAACAATTTATGTAGGAAAATGTCATCTACTACTCATGAAGCAGAATAAATCCTATCAAGTGCTGAGAACAGAAAAAGCAATATACAGGACTAACAAATAATATCAATTATAATTATACAAAATAATACTCAGAGGAATATGAGAGCGTTCGAAAACTCTAAAACTGTATTTTATTCTTCAACGCAAGGAAAAGAAAAGGTAAAAAGGTTCAGAATTCCTAATATGAAAAAAAAAATAAATTAATACCTATCCTGTCGAGTCTATCAATTGCCACTGTTTCAAAGGCCCTTCTCATCATGGGGTACTCTTCCAGAACCTCGTTGAAGTTGTCCACCGAGAGGGAATACAGGCGGCAGTATGTGTCTGCTCGTACACTGGCAGTTCGACGGCCCTTGGTCAAAAGGCAAATCTCTGGGGAGAGAAAAATTCAGCCCACACAGAAAACAAAGAAGTTAGTGAAACTTAAAAGCTTGGAAGTGACTCACTGCTAATAACTCAGTACTCAGCAGCAATTTTTCTATTGCTGTTTACACAAGGTTGCAGGGTCAATTCTGAGGGAGTTTGATTCTATTTTTGCTACTCAGAAAAAATAACTACTGTCCTTTCAGAGCTCTGCTTATATGTTTTCTCAGTCTAGACTCTGATTTTATCAAGTCTTCTTAAAAAAATTCTTCAAGTTGTAAGAAATGATCCATCAGCTGTCAAATATAGCTTGCTGACTCAATTAACCCAAGTGATTCTATTGATTTTTTTTTTTCAATATCCAGCTGACATAGAGGACCAATTCCTTTAATCATTCAGCAGATTTGCTAAACTAATTTAATATATGATGTAATGATATTTAGATATAAAAGCTGTTCCAAGAAAAAGTGCTTCAAGCATGAAAATGTCTTCTGTTTCCTTGAGTTTTATGTCCTAGGTATTTTGAGACAGTAAACTTATGCCTTTAGACATTTTTTTCCTCACTGGGCTAAAAGAACAGAACTCTTCTAACCTCTGCTTTCTCTGTTTAATCTAGTAGCCTTTCTCTGCAAGTATTTCCACTAGGAATTCATCATTCTGGAACAGAGAAGACTAAAGCCATATGCAGAGTTCCAAGAAACAGCCGCAAACTTGGGATGGCTGGTTCCCAAATCCACAGGAAGAGGGGTATTGGATAAAGGCCAAAGTTGATGACCAAGGCTTGTAACAGCAAAATATATAAGGTAGCATATTTATTTATTTATATTTAAAAAAAAATAAAAATTAAAAAGTCAAATGCAAAAAGAAGTGTTAAAGTTCATCCTCTTTTCAAACTGGGGAATGAGGATGCACTAGAAATATCAACAATTCTTGGGCTCATGCAGGGTGAGAGAGACGTTTCTCTACCCAGTTCTAGCAATCAAGGTCCGTGAGTTCAGATTTGTTCATGTTTATATACCAGCTAGGAAATTGTCTCCAACCCTGCTTGTGTATCTATCACAAACAATCATTCCCAATCCCAATGAAACTGTCATTCTCAAGTGTGGAAACCCAAATATTCTTCATTAAGAAAAATAAAGTAAAGCAGGCATTATGTCAGACCTAGAAAATGCTAGTACAGTTCTTTTTTTTTCTATGCCTTTAACAGAGTACATCTGGAACGTAAAGAACCTTGATAAGTTTTTCATCTCATTCCTCTTGCTGAAGAATTTCCACATGTCACCTAACCCTGCAGGCTTAGGGGCTAAGATGCTTAAATAACAGTGGATAAATCAAAGTAAATTAATGACTAGTAGTAGCACAGAATGTACTTAAAACCAAGCAGCTTTGGGGAGAATTTATAGAGACTAATGGATATTGTAAGAGTCTTGACCTAATGTCCCACACAACACTTGATGCCCAAGAAATAATGACAGTTTACTGTAAAGAGCTAGCCAGGTCAAACAGAAGTCAGTCCCTTCCCCTTCCAGGTCCTGACCCCTTCTCCTTTGATTGAACCCACTGCATTTTAGTTACAAGCCTGAGAAGGACATTTTGCCCAAGAGGAGCAGTTAACTGCAGTGAATGCCCGCTCCATTTCCCAAGATACTCTTTAGATTTCACACAGAATAAAGTTTTGCAATGCATGATTGATTTAGAGATAATTAGGTGGAAAATCTGCGTGACTAAAGATCACCTCTTGATTTTCATCTTTCCTCACTTAAAAGTTACTGCAAAGAATACTAGAGATATAAGAAGGTGTCTTCTGCTACACTCTAACAAATAAAAGTACTTGAGTTTTAAAAACATCACATGCTCAAACAAAACAAATGTTGACGCCAGCCATTCTGAAGAGCAGAAGAAAAAAATAAAAACAAAACCAAAGAAAGTAACATCATTATTACTGTAGAACACTGTATTTTAGATTGCTTCAAGAAGAAGTATGGGAAGAAACCATAAGAGACAAACTTAGATTTCTTCACAGGACAATGGGACCATAGAATTCATGGACATTACTGCAATAAATATATCTATTTTTTCTCCTTTGTTCATCTTCTAATATTCTTGTAAAGTAAGTGGAATTGAAAGAATCACTGAAAATTACACATTTTATTCAGCAAATCCTGTCAGCCCAAAACTTCTGGTTAAAGAACATCTGTTTGGAAGGCTCTTAATAAACATAAAAGAATCTTCTAGTTAAAAAAGGTAATAAAGGATGGGTAGGAAAAGATATGACAAATGTCCCAGTGCCTAGAAACTGATTAGGGAGTGCCACCATGGAGCCTGCCTGCTCAGGAAGCACAGAAACCTTCATGTCCTGAGCTTCAGTTGAATGGTCTCATTCAAAAGATGAATTACAGCCTTCTGCCAGAAAAAGTACCATGCAATGGATACCCATGTAATGCATTTCCAGCAATGTTTCTTAACTGCTTAGGTTTGTGTTATAATCCCCTATACATAATCTCTATTGCTTTGTTGTACATATCATTAACACCTTTTGTACTCTGGCCACAAGACTAACGTGTGTGTTTATTGTTTGAGTTCTGCATTTCAGTTCATTTCAGCTATTGATTTGAATCAAACTCTGAAGCATAACAAGACATAATGCATGAAATCTCATTTACGTGGACCAGAGAGGAAGAACACAGAATGTCAAAATGTGTTGCCATCAAACACGTGTTCTTTTAAATAAAAGAAAGGAAAGTGGGTTTTTTTTGGTTGGTTGGTTGTTTTTTTTTTTTTTTTTTTTGGTTGTTTGTTTGTTTGGTTTGGTTTTAGTTGTTTTGTTTTTTTTTTTACAGATAAATAAATAGCAAATTTCATGAAGAGAATAAAGTAATGAAAATATCCATGATACGTTTAAAATGAGTCTTAGTGGCATCAAGTACACCAGGTGCCCTCAACAGTTATGCTATCCTTGATTTAAACATATTATGAAATACAAACAATAGCACAGGAGTGTGCAGTGAAACACAAAGAGCACAGACTATTTTCAAACAGCTTGGACAAACAAGGTTCTCTATTAGCATAAAAAGAAAGCAGTGGCAGCATATTACTCACTAATATTTCCATCTGCAGTTGGCATGGTGCATTGTGTTCATGCTGACACTTTCAAAGTGTCAAATATTCTGTCTTTCCTTTCCAAATAATGTCTTAAATTTCAGTGAATAATTATGTGGTAGGCTACATGTTCATCAACCTGTAATTCAACTCAATGCAAGTTTTTCTTTAACTATTTAATTTTTTTGGACAAATGTTCCCTAGAACATTCTGAAACAAATGTCAAACACTGTACTAATGAAAAATGACTATTTGAAAGCACTAAATGATACCAAAAATATTAATTTGTTCTCACAGTCCACATTTAAGACAAATGTAATTAATTTGTCTGTGAAAATCACAATTTGTGTTCTGCCAGCAGAACAAAATTTGTTCTATGCATACCTCAAACATGGAAAAGGGCTGAAATACAACATACTTTCTGCTGTCAAGATGCTGACTAAATATTGCAATTATAAAAGTTTAAAACTAAGCCTCTTCTGAAGACTGCAATTCTATAAACCAAATCTCATGACAAATGTATTAGTTACACACATGGTTCAGTGGTAGATTTGGCAGTGTTGGATTAATGGTCGGGCTTGAATTTAAAGGTCTTCTTCAACCTAATGATTCTATGATTCCATGGCAGTTTTTCAGCAAGAGCATCAGGTTCAGTTTGTGGAACACAACAAATTTCTAAGGAAGCTTGCCCACATTATAAAATAAGGGACATGTAGATTGTAATTTATTATTAGTGTGACAGAACACTCTGGACAGGAATTCTACATATCTGAAAGACAGCACTAAAACTGATTTGGGAAAACTTGAATGAGTTTAGGTGAATGACACAATCCATGGGACACCTTTAAAGAACTAGCATTATTAGACTTTTTGTAATGGCCATGGTTTGGGTTCCAGCTCTGATCAGGTTCATAATTCATATGAATTGTATCGATATGCCACTGCATGTGATAATTTCCCCCCTCCTCTGTTGATATATGATTCCTAAACAGTTATTTTCTTCTGTAAAATAAATGCTGGGGATATGGGAGCAGTTCATTTCTAGGACCATTTGTGATGTTGCATTGCTTTCTTATTTTTTTGCTGGATGGGTACATGGACTGGCTAGACTAGCAATGATTTTCTATTTCCATTTTACACAGACCTAGGAGACACCTGGTTTTTACTCCAGGACGCAGCACACTTTGGCATCTGACAGTCTGTCATCTGTCCATTACCTGTCAGTTTGTTTTCCATATAGATTATACTCCAGATGTAATTACTCAATTTTCTATGTCACATTAACATTTGACTAGCGATTGAAAAAATTTAAAAATCACACTAACCATATAAAGTTGCCTTGCAGACAAAATGAATTCATCAACAGATAAACTGCATTGATAAAGGAAGCAGTTATGAATCCAGTAGTTAGCTGGTTTATTAAAGGACACTAAGAATCAGGGCTGAAATTGTGCACTTTTTAAACAGAAAAAGAAAAGAAAAAGTTTGATTACATCTCTATTAATGTATCAACTAAAAATGTAAACATATTTCTTTCAGTAAGCTGGAGACTCCTCCTTACTGACTTCTGGAATTGTCCCCTCATCGCAAGATAGGAACGTGATTCTTGTTTGCATGTATTTGTTCCTGCTTGCCAGCATTCACACCACCTGAGATAATTTCTCCATCTTGAAAATGTCCCATATGTATCACGTCCTATATCTGAAGATAGGAAGATAATGGAGACTGAAAATAGTACTTGTTTCTATCTTTGAGGATGACACGATGCTATGGTGTAATAGCCAGCAAAAATTAAAGGAGTTTTAGTCTTCTTGAGGCAGGAAATGGTCAGTAGGAAAAAGAAATAGAAAATAAGGGATATTTACATCCCCCAGTGCAAAAATCCAATCTATTTTAGCCATTTTAGAATTGCTTTTGTAATTTTTGACATGATTGATACGTAACTGGATGTTTTTGAGTCCACATATTTCCTGTAAAGTTAATGCTGATAAACTTCTCAGCATATTTCAATGTAACGTGCTTAATATATATTGACAACAGAATTAAATTCTTTTCAGAAAGGTTGTTAATCTTAACTACTTTCACATCGAGAAAGACAGCCAGATATACACGGTTAGAAAATTGCCTTTATAAAAAGTGGCATGTTATCTGACCACAGACATTACATGTTCCATCCTGAACTGTCTTTTCTTTCTTCTAATTGGAGGTCCTCATAACAGCTGTGGCCAAGTTTTCATGAACAGAGAAAGGCCAGTAACATTCCTTACATCCTGCATATTTTCTATGTTAACCTGAATTCTTCTGAGAAAGCTCTGAAAGAACAGAAGCTTAGGATTGTTATAGAAAATGGAAATGCAAGTCCTTGTTTTATCTTTAATGACATTTTTAACACAGCATCCACTTGTTTTTATTCTACTTCAATGAAGTGTATATTCTACTGTGAGAGACTATTTACTATCCTATAAAAGCTCATAATTTGACATATAAATTTTCTTTTCTTTAAAAAAATAATAAAGAAGCTTAGATTCTAAGCTAATGTTCCTATGTAGAGATTTAGATTTAATTCTGACTGGGTGAAAGGCCAAAAGTAATGTTGGGTAATTCATTTACACCTAGTTTTGTTCAGATGGATGCCTATTCCCTGTTAAACACAGCCACTTGGTTCCTTCTGTATTCAGGGTTACGCTCTTGTCATCTTGAGTTTGGTAAACAATAACAGTTACAAATTAAACTATTCAGCTCAAATTTAAGTGGACTGTAAAAATATTGCACTTCAGGTTTTTTTTCCACTAAAGTATTAAACAAATTATCAGAGACTTTCCATTCTGAATTAAATATTTAGATTAAATATTTAATCTAACCTCAAATATTTAGTTTAAATTCTACTGTGTAAAACTGAAGGGACTTGCAATATCATGTTCTGGTTTGTGTTCGCCACGTAAGATTTCAAAGCTATGCCAATGTGATATTTCACTTGTGTCCCGTTGTTTTACACATAAAATCTAAATCAAAAATTTATACTGTTCATGAATTTGTAGAATAAGAATTATAATTTGGTTTGAAGGCTATGTTATTTAGACTGCTAGAATTATTACTAGCATCATTATTATTCTTAATGTTGCTAAATTTCTGTTTACTTTTGCCACTTTATAAAACTCCTAAACCCAAACCAGTTTCTACCTTTTAGTATCACAGAGTCAGTTTTTACATTCTATCTTCTTAAAAAGCCTCTTTAACTTTTAAAAATAATATTCTAAGTAGCACAAAATTCTTCTGAATGCATTATATTTTCTATATAAAATATGGCATCAAAAGAACAACACAATGCAGAACAAGATATTATCATGAGGGACTGTATCCTCACAATGGTAGACCCGCCTGTGCCAAAGAGACATTTAATTTATAGGACTTCTTGTAGATACTACTTTTAGAAAAATATTCTATACTGATCACCTGAAAAGTATTTTACAAATGGGTTGGTATGGAGATCTAGAGATCCTGCTCCCTTAAAGCACTTAATTGTGCACTTCCCATTCAAAATGTGAATAATCACACCTCAGGAAGGCTACTTACAATTAATTGTTTGGATTGGAGTATTGAATACTGAGAAATTTCATTCACCACCACCTGCCATATGCAGTATTTTTGCAAAATGTAAAACTGTATGTTGTCCAGCTGCAAAACAGTGAGCAGTCAGGCACTTTAACAGCATTTTCTCTGTTTATAATCAGTATTACACAGTAAATCTTTAAAAGTAGCCTATCAAAAGAAAGTACCTAGAGTGTACCCAGGAAAAAATACATGGCAAAATATAATCTAAAGTGACTCAACATTTCCCATGGTATTATTTTCCACTGCACTGGTCTAAAATATACTGACAGTTGCTGTTCTGAAATGTGGAAAAGCTCCATAAATAATAGGTAGGTCAAAGAAATTCTGTCTAATTGGCTAACAAGCTGAAGCAAATGCAAGACACAATTTATTAGAATTTCAAGTGTGGAAGGATAACTGCCAAAACAGTATTAAATAATTAAGTGCAATAAAACATTTAAAATCTAAAGTATTCCATGAACTACATGCTATAAAAAATAAAGCAAAAGAGAAAAGCTGGTCTAACATGTCTCCAGGACATATTCTGTGTAGATGGGGATGAAAATCTGATTTATATATTATTTTGCTAGATGAATGATGATATTCATCAGTTAGTGATATCTGCCTTTGAATAAGAAAATAAGACATGTATTTGCCTTTTATTACAACATAAGAGGTAGACCACTTTCATACTTACAGTCACACACAGCAACTCTCATACATATATCATAAAAAGTTTTTAAAAATCACATTCAACATATCTGCAAGCTTACAGAAAAAGAAATATTTTTAAGCAATATGAGGTCTAATAAGCAAAATGAGGTCTAGTTAGCTGACACATAGATTACTTGAGTGACTCCAGGTGGCGTGATACCTCTGGGGGGAAAAAAAGCAGAAATAAAAATGGGGAGGGGGAACTACAATGGACACATCACAGATTTGGTACCATAAATTACTGCGCACTTACCTAGTGGAATCAGAAACCCTCTCCAACTGCAAACACAATGAAGCTTCCATGGGCCCCCCAGAACTAATTCATAAAAATACACCTCCATTTCCTACCCACTCAGTTTAGATTTCCCTAGTAATACTGGCATTCCTTCAGCTCTAACACAGTATCTGTTAAAAACAGAAAAAAAGGGGTTACAATTTCCTGGAACATACGTCTGGGCTGCTGAATGAAGGAAAGCCTCTGTAAACACAGGTGGGAAAACAGATGGAGAAAGGAAAAGATAGCAGGGAAACAACTCTTCTCTTGTGTCCTTTGAGGTTGAGGGGAGTTTTGCCAGTGGCTACAGCATGAGCAGGATGAGACCACGGTGAATAACTACTCCTCTATCTATCAGCAAGAAAGCAATGGAAGGAAGAACAGAGTCCTGAAAATGTTCCCAGAAATTCTCCTTTCTGCACTGAACTTTACTGGTTGGGTAGTGCTGGATTTACTCCTTTCTTTTTCTCTTTGTGGGAATGTCAGCCCCACTCTTAACACACTAGTTAAGCACAAGAGCAGTCCAGCACATGCTCAGCTGGATCAAGACTACACATCCAGATTCCACAAGACTGGCAGCTGGAGGGGAACAGCGCAGTGTGAAACCACTAATTCTGATAACATTTATCACAGCAAAAATCAGAATTGCCTCATAGCAGTGGTATTACACAAGTTTATACCAATATATATTGGTATAATGTAAATTAGGTTAGTATTAGGCTCATTAGGTGTATTGTTATTTCTGCTCTGTAAAGCCTCAGTAAATTATGAACTATGCTTCTCTATAAGCAAAAGACTCATATTCGTGTCCTTCATCTTTGAAGACATCAAAATCTTTGCACTTTACCACTGTTAGTGTCTGTTGAAGAATATACAACCTGTTGAATATTTCCTCCTATCACAAGAAGCCTTCGAGTAATTTCATGGTGTTCAGTGGAAAAGGCCCAGTAGGACTGAAACCTGGCAATTTATTCCCTACCGTTTACTACTGGGATTACAGCATAAATGAGTGTGAACTATCAAGGTCTTAAAGAACAGAAACAAACATTCAGTGAGATAGACAGAAAAAGTGGGGAGTTCCCATTCTCCACTGCTGTGTACTTAACAAACCATCATCTTCCATATTGTAAACTGCAGATCCTCAAAACCATGGACAAGATGAGAAAAAAATTAATCTAGCCATCACAACCTTCTCAAAGTACAATTGCTTATGCTTTTCACCTGCCTTATGATTCTTATTCTCCATCCCAAGAAGGCTGAATTCAAGTGTGTCCACCTCAAGCTTGCAATGTAGCTAAGCTGGAAACACACATGCAGTCAAGTTTTCCAACTTGCTGTCCTAAAGTGATAGATGTAAGTACCTTCCCACTTCTTTCCCACTCCTGAAGTTGCTTTAGTCTTATTCAGATGTGCTCTTCCTGCTTGCATTTTTTTCCCCTTTCCTTCAGTCTTGTGGTCAAGATGTCACCCTACACTTGCAGTTCCTCTGTCTCATCTTTCTTTGCATGACTCGCAACCTGACTCCTACCTGTTAACCTCCATCTTGCTTTCCACACTCTTCTGACCTCCCCTGTGGTTTTATAGGATCATAGAATTGTCAGGGTTGGAAGGGACCTGAAAGATCATCCAGTTCCAACCCCTCTGCCATAGGCAGGGACATCTTCCACTAGATGAGGGTGGCCAGAGCCTCATCCAACCTGGCCTTAAAAACTTCCAGGGATGGGGCTTCCACCACCTCCCTGGGCAACCTGTTTCCAGTGTCTCACCACTCTCATGGTGAAGAACTTCTTCCTAATGTCTGATCTGTATCTACCTACTTCTAGTTTTGCCCCATTCCCCCTCATCCTATCACTACCCGACATCCTAAAAAGTCCCTCCCCAGCTTTCCTCTAGGCCCTCTTAAGGTACTGGAAGGCCACAAGAAGGTCCACTGGGAGCCTTCTCCTCTCCAGTCTGAACAGCCCCAACTCTCTCAGTCTGTCCTCGTAGGAGAGCTGCTCCAGCCCTCGGATCATTTTCGTGGCCCTTCTCT
>NW_008588639.1:12682-17281 GCF_000691845.1 Merops nubicus
AGTCCTCCAGGTGGGGCCTCACGAGAGTGGAGTAGTGATTATCCTATTTGTTAACATAGTCCTGATCACTCACTCTGGTCATCTTCATTTACATTTTACTCTCCCTTCAGAAGCAGCTAGAAGGAGAAGGTAATAATGTCCATTGAAGGCAACCTTGTGTTTCCCTTCATAGGAAAACCATGTCAGTCTCAGTGGGCAAAATTTCTCTTTTATTTGTAAAAAGAAAAGACACATTTACTGCTTTGCTGAAAGTAGCAGCAATCCTGTTCCTAGTAATGGAGAACGGGGAGACATTTTAGAAAACAGGGGGAAAAAAGTGATGGAAGACATAAAAAAATCCACAGATGTTTAGGAAAAGAGAGTATTGCTGTATTTCCGCAAAAAATAACAAGATATGTCCTGAAAGATCCAATTCAGCTAGAGTATTAAAATCTTGGGATTCTCCACTGGTAACTGTGGTTTACATAATTTTCACTGATGTAGAAATTACTATATAAATGTGCAATATAGAGAAAATTAGCTTCCCATATTGTTTATTGCCTAATTCCTGTCCCTTTTATAAAAACTATCACAAGTACCCCATGTGAGGACAGGAATTTTAAGGTAAGACAATAAAAAGTTATTGTTTTCTTTATATTCCAGTAAAAAGGCAAAGGGATTGTCCTGAATACAAAACAATCCTTCCACTGATCCACGTCTGTTCAAAGACAATTCAGAGCATTCTCTTTAAAACATTTCCTCCGTGGTGATTACTGAAAGGTTTAAAAGAACACAGACAACCTTAAATCACACTTTCCTCTGAACATATATATCATCTAATAATGGGGGGGTTAATGTTTCTAGTATGTTGACTGCAGAACTGAGGGAGGGTAGAACAGTCAGTATTTCTCATGAGCTCCCTCACACATATGGTATATTCCGCTGAAGGGGGAGTGAGGGTGTGAGGGTAGGTGGCACATGGCCTAGGGAGAAGGATAGTACTAGAAATTACCTTCAAATTCCTACTAGCACTTGAAGTAGATATGTAGGATGATAATATACTTGCATCAGCAGTCTGAAAAAAACTTACTGGGATGAAAATTAGTATCCTACAAATTTTTTTGGCTAAGTAATGCTCCTTCACACAAAGTTCATGAAGATTAGATTTATCAACACACGACAGCTAAGGGATATGATGCTCTTCCCACAGGAATACCAACGAAAAAAACCCACAAGATCTCTGTGGCTACTGTCGTGTACTTATTCCTTCCTTTCAGAAAGGAGAAACCAGTGAGCACAAATGAGGAAAGAGGCAGAAGGTAATGAAGCCCAGATTTATGAAGGGATCTCTAGAGTCACCACTCCGCATCTCCTTCAAAAATCAACAAAGAACACAAAGGCAAGTTGAAGTGTGGTCTGACTAATCTATTCCATTGATAGTTACCCACGCACATTCTTTCTGAGACTTTCCATGCAATTGTAGGGCTTGTCTAGTTTCATGAGATTTTTAACACATAGGGAAGCCTTTTTTTTTTTTTATAATTAAGAACAAAGATCATGCAAGAGAATTTAAATGTCAACAGCATTTCAGTCTTCAAATTCCCAGATATTTCCTCTCCTTATTACTGCAACGTTTGCTTTTCCAGGCTCTTATTCTCCCAACAGTTTCCATTCAAACCTTTTCAAAACAATGCTGACACTGCTTTTTTTAGGGAGCCAGGCAGCTGGAGGCTGAAGCTACAAGTTGCACCTTCGTAAGATGGTACCTTAGTCTCAGAATTTAGATATCTCCATTAGGCAAAAAAAAAAGGGTGATTGGTCTTAGGATCTGGACACAGGTTTACTCTTCCAGCTTGTTTTATCACTGTGCAATGCTTCTTGTGTCTGCTTTCGTCAGGAAGCTTTACTCAGATTATAATACACATTTCAGGGAACCAGAGAGACAAGAATATTAGAAATACTTTTTTTCCTGCTTTGACAAAAAATTTTTTTTCCTACTTACAGTTATGCAATATGCAGCTTGTTACCTCTCTTTTCTGATGCTGTCAAAATAGGTCTTCTCCAGGGTTTGAAATCCCCTTGGGGGAATTCACAATGATATATGATATTGTTAAAACAGATCTGAATCACACCACTTTGTATGTCAGGGCACTTCCTTTCTCAGGTTCTCTGTCCCTGCATGCTTGCCCTTCCTCTCGTCTTGCCTTGCCCTGCCTGGACAGTCTTTGGATGCATTTGCCCCCATTTTTGCACCCCTTGTCTTATCCAGGCTGCAGTTCGGATGAGCAAAACTGCTTTGGTGTGCAGTGTAATAAGTTCTTGTGGTGTCTGGATATTGCCAATAGCTTATTTTTTGCTTGCATTCCTCCTGTGAAGGGTAGCGGATGAACAGAATGAGCTAAGCAGTCATTTGCACTGCACCAACAGGCTGACAGTTATGTAAAATACTTTCATTTGCAATCTCCTCTGATCCTCTGCTGGTTCAGAGGAGTATTATGGTCAGATTCAGCACACAGGCTCTTGCAAACTCATTCTCATAAACTGGGGCACTGCTAAGCATAGAGAAGACCAAGACCAAGGTTGCTCTGTTTCTTCACCCTCAGCATTTACCTCTTGTTTCTCCTTAATCTGTCTTCAGCGTCTAGAGTTTAAGCTCATGGGATAAGCACAAGACCTCTTTACTGAAGTGCTTCTACAAATACTGATACAAATCACCTTGCAGAGGCTACTGCAGAGTGACAAGGCCTGCTGGCCAATCAGCAGGAGTTGTTTTAGCGTATTATTCTAAAATGGGATTAGTTAAGTAACTCTATAGCCCAACTGAAACACCGAGCCCAATTCACTTTCGTAAGCTTCCCACTTCTGTATACCAGCTAAATGCCACTGATTAGGCTTTTGACTGAACATTTTCTGAAAGGCTTTTGACTTAGTTCTGGGATGATTCTGGGGTTCAACAGAAAATTAATACGAGGACCAACTAATCGTAAACATCATGGGCAGACATGGCACCCACAAACGTTCATTCAGCTTCTGGAAACCAGCCTGGCTGCTACTAATAGAAACAGACACCTATTCTATTGCAGAAAGGGAATTTACAATCAGAACAACATTTTCATACTGATCAATTATTCTATGAATAAAAGCAGAACGTTTTTATCCAAATATAAATATTCAGATGCCTTCTTCTAAACAAAATTCTATTTTTCATTAGGACTACCAGACAAATTTAATTTGGATTAAAATTAATGTCTGGTTTTAATTAACATAAATCTGTTAGAGAGCTACGCAGGCAGACAGGGAGTCCAGATTTTCATAGTATATACTGGAAGGATAAACACTGCTGTGTGCTAAAATTCAGTGAAAATGTGCTAATAGCTTGAAATGTTCATGAATATCAAAATACCTCACATAAATAATGGGGCTTTATCCACTAATTGTGTAATTTTACAGTGATTTTTATCTTTAAGAAGCACTTTACATTTATGACTCAAAAATTCTATCCCTTTTCAAAGAAGATGAATCTTGTTTATTTTACCCTTAAATCACTATGCCAATTCTTATACTTTATTTAAATAACAGTGCACTTAATTCAAAACAACTTCAAAACTCAGGAAGGTCATTCTGCATCTTCAATAGTTAACTTCACAAAAGTAATCAGACTCTGAATGTCTTAATTAGAAATATTTTGTGCACTCTCACAGCAGCTGGAATTGCATAGGCAAAAGATACTGAGGAGACTTAATCTGATACCTCAGGTATTTCAGATATCTGAATTTTCTTGTTCTAGAGCATTCATTCCAATGCAGTAACTAATTTTTCCTGCTTACCTCCAAAGTATGAGCCATCTGTCAGCTTCAGCTCCTTGTTTGATTTGGTGATGACACCAGCAACACCATGCTGAATGAAATACATCTTTTTACCCACAGCCCCTTCTCGAATAATATAATCTCCAGGTTGGAACACCTCAAATCGCAGTTTGCTTAGCATGGCAGTCACAAAATTTGGATCTGCATTAGCAAAAAGAGGCATTGTAGCAACCAGCTTCCGACAGTTGAAGTTGACAATCTCCTAAATGGGAAGGAAACATAACAGTAACAATGGTTAGCAAATAGGTACAATATTATGAGCATTGAAAAAAAGACATTCTGCTTCCTTCATAAAGAGGTTGTTTACTGGACTTTTCCGTGTTTCTTTCTGTGCCTAATCTTTTCAACCTTTCCATTGTATTTAGATCTGTTTCTAGCAAAGTCACTGAAACAGTGCAGTTTGTTTTGTATTTCTGAGGTGAAAGGTTGTCTTCTTCAGGCGAGTTTTCACATGTTATTTATTATTCCCTTTGGATTTTAAGGTGAAAAATGTGACAGAAAGACAAAAATTAAATAGGAATTACACTGCCTGACAACAAGACTAGCTGTTGCAATAACTGTATTAAGTGCTAAAGTGATGCAAGCCCTGTGTTTTCAAATAGTGCACCAGTAACATCCCTCAAAAACTCCAGTGGTAACTTAAATGTACATTACAATTAGCTGCGGGGCTAACTGAAATCAAGAGGAAAATTTCCTTCCCAGAATTCAATTAATTTTATAAACACAGAAATGAATATATAATTTTATATATATG
>NW_008588640.1:0-5526 GCF_000691845.1 Merops nubicus
TTGGACATCTGCGATATAGATTTGAACCATCGTCTCTGAATATTTAACCCCTCTGCTCCCTGCTGGGAACTTCCACGCTTCCCAGCCCGGCCAAACACTGTCACGCTCGCACGAGTCACGCGTAAGGGACAACCAGGCGAAGTTGGGAAGAGTTTGCAGCCCGTGGTGGTCGGAGGTGCCTCCAGCATGGCCGGCGCTCGGCTGCCCTGCGCCCTCCTAAAATCAGCTGGGCCCTGCAATCAGGGAGGGGAACGGGACTTGGCGCCGCTTCACAAATCCTGCCAGAACTTTTCTCTGTTTATGAACTTTACATATGAGAGCTATTTTGTTTAATTGCAGCCTGCATAAGTCTAAATATAAAATCTGTAGGCAATAGATGGAGCCGATATGGGACCAGTGTGTTTGTATTCAGAAGGGTGAGCAGAGGAAGAGTTTGTTAATGAGGTGTATTGGAAGCAGGACAACTTCTCCGATCGTGCTATTTGTTTTACTGGTCCCTACCTCCATGGCAAGACCACATAATCTCCAAGTCCCACATGAAACTTGCCTCAGAGTCTTCTGTAAATGTTCATAAATCCTCCCCAGGTTGATCATGCTATCAATCACGTCAGACGCTGAAAAGAAATGGAGAAAAAAGTTGGTAAAACTTGTCGTCAGTTTATACACGCACACGTATGCACCTCATATATTACAGGAGCCAAAGTAAAAACGTGGGGCATCAGCAACGGCTCTTTAATACCTGAATCTTTCTTGTTGTATTACTTTACTTCAGGCCAAATAGTTGCCGCTTGTTGGGTGTATTCCCACAGCAATATGTCATTGCCAAGTCGCATCCCCCTGAGCGTACAGTCCCAGGGCCTAACACTGCTCTTATTCATCCCGGGTTCAGGTCGGCCTGACCTCGCTGGGGCCGAGCCGGGTCTCCCCGGTGCGGTGGCACTGCCCCGGCTCCAGCGGAGCCCACTGCTGCTTTCCGACCGTGTTTATTTTCCTGTCGAGGAGAGAAATTGCTCTCTGTGCTCTGGGCATCTGCGCGGGTGGGTTAAGGATGGTATTGTTGCGGAGCTGAAATCCCAGGGAATTCCCTCCCTTTGGGGCGAGGAAGGGAAAAAAAATAAGTTATCCCAAAGAAAAGCTATTAGTTGAGGTCCACATTTTTGTTTTGAGACACAAGTATGGCCAGAGATAGGGGACGTTTTCGCACTTTCCCCCCAATTTACCTTTTCCTGGCTTTTCTCTAGCGATCCACATTTCTCCTAAGAAAACAGCCCTGTTGTTGAATTTCTGTGCATCTGTTCCAGCGAGACAGTTGAAGCAGGGCAGTATAAAGCAACAGATGCTTATGCTGGCACATGCCTAAATACCCAAGAAAACCCCGACTGCAGGGTGATAAATGGCACAGAGAGGCGAATGTGTATCGCCTTTTCAGGGGATTAGACAAAAGTGAACTGGAGGGATCGTCAAGCCATAATCTATTAAAAAGATTGATAACTTGTAACGTGACATGACCCCCGCGTTCATCTGTAGCTATGTCCAGCGACTGTCGGCGAAAAAAATATATATATATTGATTTGTACAGTATTTTTAATTAAGCTTTGTAATTAGGTCAATTTGTCACGGTCTCAATTAGCCCCCCTCTTGGTGGAGGAGGCTGACGGCGATGCCCGGAGCCCATCGGGAAGCGGCGAAAGCAGGGCTGACGCTTCTTCTCTCTCTTTTGCAGTCCTGGTACCTGGGATAAAAGTCTCCGCTTCCCACCACCCACCGGACAGACCACCAGACCCCTTCCCACCTCTGTAACTCGGAAGCAGCAGCAACGCAGCGCAGCGACTTCACATCAGCGGAAGGGGAGGCGAGCAGACACCGACAGCAAACTAGTACATGGAAATGGCAAACGTTATGGTTGAATGGCAAAGGCCGTAACTTTTTCAAGATTTTAATTTTTTTTTTTTTTTAGACAACTTAGGACTGTTGTAATTTCTCATATGGTGCTGGAAATGGTTGGGCTTCATAACTTTTGAAGTGTTTCATTGGTAGTGTAAGCATTAGGTGACACTGAGTAGAACTAGCCTCTGCTGCTGCTTACCAACTCGCTGTTGTAACACACTTTCCATATGGAGCCTAACTGTTTTACAGTATCCTCATCGATTTTTCCCATACAGGTGTGAGACTTCTTGAGAAATCATGAAACACACTTAAACTATAACTTTTGTAGTAGCTGAATTCTGCAGTATATAACTTACCGGACCGACATAGAGCATGTTTTTTCTGTAACATATCGGGGGAAAAAAAAAAAAATTGCAGGTTTTTTTTCTTTTGTTGGGTTTTTGGTTCTGTTTTTTTTTTTTTACAGTCAGCACTTAGATACGTAACATGAACCATAAGAGCATTGTCAACAATTTTTTTCCACTCAATTGCAGAGCGATTTAAAACATCGAACTACTACTATTCACTAGAAAAAAAAAAAAAAAAAGAAAAAAGTTTGAAATGCTGCACTTACATTTAAAAAAAAACATTTTTCAACAATTTTCAACAATTACACAAAAATTCATACAGAAATGGGGAAGTTGGTCTGTTTTGACAGAAACTGACAGGAATCAATCAAAACAATCGAATTTTGAATTGAGTAAAGTGCAATTTCATTGGATAGCTAAATATCTTTGTAAGATAGAGATTGTTGAAAATTCTATTTTTGTTTTCCAAGTCCTTCCACCCCAGGACTCTAAATTATTGGGGTAAAAAACAGCCTTGCAAGAAAAAGGGGAGCTATTTTTGCTTTTTATGTTTTTTATTGTTGAACTTGTATCCCTTTAAAACTGAAGGAAAATTTAAAAAAAAAAAAAAAACAAATCTAATGGTGCTTTTACCACAATATGTTAACTACATTAAATGCTAATTAATCATTTTCTGTTATCAAAGCACATAACTAAAATGAAATCATAATATCTGTTAATTTTATAAGCTAAAAGTCACTATAATGGATTATGCCAATTCTGACAAATTTTACGTGTTTCCGGCAATATAGGGTTTATCAGTTCTCAAACACCTTGGGAATAAGAGAGAACAGTCCAGAAAGTAAAACACCTTCGTGTCCCTGAACTGGTACATTTTCTGGACTGCAAAGAAAACATGACAGAAACGAACGATGCTGATCTTACAACTTATGCCAGTTCAAAACAAGGGCACTTGCTGAAGAAGAAGAAAAAAAAAAAAAAAAGAGAAAAAAAAAAAGTTTGGACCCCAAACGTCCTGTATCTTATGTACAAAAAAAAAGGAAAAAAAAAGAAAAAAAAAAAAAAGAGTGCAAGTGATTTTTTCTATCAGACAGCGGAGCACCCCTTTGCTTCACATGCAACTTTAAGAAGGTTTCCTATACTATACATATATATACGTTCTGGTTGGCGAGTCCAGCTAATCAGAGAAAGTCTCTGCATGTTCTAGTGTTAGTAACTAATTTTTATATAGTTAATGTAGGGTAAAGTAGAGTGCATTAAGACACAATATTGTAATCCCTATTCCAGGCACTTGCCTTTAAACTATGTTTGTTCGACCCTTCAGAAGGGTTTCTACTACTGTCCTATACAATCAAGTAACTGAAATTCTTGGGAAGACACTTTGCTCCTCATCTTTTCCCTGAAACGATGTTTTGTTTTGTTTTCTTAATTTGCACGAAACAAAAAAAAAAAAAAAAAAATTCCATATCAATGTGCCTTGCCCTGGATAGCGATTATTTGTGGAATTGTTGCACATGTTCCTATATTGAAAGGGGTTTTTCCCTAGTCAAGCATTTGGAGACACTTTTTGTAAATGTGACTTTTATGTCAGCCATTGTCAGTTTCAACATCTAGAATTAAATAGGATGTTAGTTGTTCCGCAGATAGGAGTAGTGTTTATTGTCCTGTATGGTCAGTGGCAGTGCTATTCTGAGATCTGTAGATGCTAGATTATCAGTATTTTTGGATGTTGCTGCATTTTACATTTTATTTGGAGTCTTCCTTTTTTTGTTTTGTTTTTCTCCCAGATATATGAAAATATGCAATACCTGCTTATATCATGTAGAAAAGCTTAGCAATTATTAATTTTTCTTTTCATTTTTTTTTATTTGACCAAAGTTGGTGCTGCACTTGACGCAGTGTGTTTTAGGTGTTTGTCTTTGTACTTTTGTGATTTTGAATGCACATGCAGGAAGGGCTCTTCTTAGAGAAGCAGTCAAACTGTGAAGCACTAAGCTGAACCCTGCTTCAAGCAATTTTTGTTTTACAACTGTTCCTTTCACAAGCAAGCCTTAAAAAAAAAAAAAACCTTCCTTTTTCTTCAGATCCCACACCCATTTTTATTAGCAGACTGCAATCAATCCACATTCAATAAAAGTATATAATGCCCATTTTTATATGCACGTTTTTAAACTTCCAAGTTCTGAAAATTGTTTACTGGTTATTCTCTATTTAAGGAAAAAATAAAATGTTTTGGATTTTCATATGTGTCTGATAAGTGGTTGAGTAGTCATTTTGCTCTATTGTATTGTGTGATTGTTAGTATATGGTATCACATCCTCTAGCCAGCATCCTTTGCCTTCCCTATAGCACTTAGCTGGGCATTACTTTATTAAGACATATGTGCACTAAAAAAAAAAAAATAGCAGCTTTCAGTGCTTCACAGTGAAGGGAAAAAAGCCTAGACAAACATTTTGTCAGAACCTTGCTATGAGACAAGGTATTACCAGTAAATTGGTTGTATATACAATAAAATTGCACCCTTTTTTAAACAAAACAAACTAAGCAATAGTTTGGGCAGTTAGTTGTTTTTAGTGAGCATGTTGTAGTCATGGCTGCAAAGAGAGAGAATTAAACTGCCCACTCAGAAGATATGTAATTTGTATGTTGTATAGTTTTATTGATTACACTGATTTATTCTACCCTATTTTATAATGCAGGACTTTTGTAATGTTGTTTAAATGAGGAAAAATTTCTGTCAAATTAGCTTAGTGGAATTTCTGATTGTTCGTTATAAAGGCAGCGTTCATAGAATTGCTTTTTTTTTTTTTTTCCTTTGGGAACTGGATTTAAGTTAAAAACTTTCCCGTTTCCTTTTTGTATGTATTTAAATACAGTTATTTTTCTTCTCTCAATGGTATAGCATATTCCTATGCTTGAGAAGTATAGGCTACTGAAGAACCATTGTAAATGGACATTACAGGTATGCTGTATTTTTGAAGGTATTTTGTCATATTAAGTTTGATGACGCTAAAGTTAGGGAACTCTGAGCAGAATTGCGAGGAAAAAAAATGTTTTAAAGGCTTTAAAACATTAGGTAGGCGGTCAAGGGTGTTAACCAACAGGGGTTGTAAAGTATTACACACTAAATTAAGTTTTCGTCCACCGTACTCTCACGCAGAAAACGCAGCAGCTCGGTTCTGTGCAGGTGTAGAGAACAAGCAGTGTTTTAGCCCTTCCTCCCAGTCAGGCCAGGAGTGGGGAGCCGAGCAGGGGCTCCCCCCCCGGACCCCAGCCTGGGGTGTGCGGGCAG
>NW_008588641.1:0-7515 GCF_000691845.1 Merops nubicus
CTGTCTCAGCAGTGCCTCCAGGAGGAGTGTTGAGCCTTGCAGGACGCACAAGGACACTTCTACTCTGTATTACGATATAATTTCACTTCAAACAGCTTGTTTAATACTTTTACATTTTAACTTGAACCTCAGGGAAATCACAAAATCAAAATCAGAGGATAATCGGGGGTTAGGAAAGCTGGATACAAAGCATCAGGAGCATGGGAGAAACAGAAGGGAAAGGGCTTTCCTAGGTGAAGTTTCCTTTGCACTGCAGTTGATAGCAGGCATAGTCTGCTGGGTCTTGTTTTATGCTTAGCTCACGTATAATATGCTGTAAAAACAGACCTGAAAATCATACACTTTTTTAAAGACTTGCACTTGTTATTCTACTGCTTCCTAGGAAAGCAATGTTTTGAAGCTGTCCAGATTGACTGGGATAGTTTGTTCAGGATGTAGTAATGATGTGCTTGCAAAGATAATTTGAAAACTAAATTTTCTAAGTGAAAAAAAAATCTCATAAGCACTACTATTTATAAACAAAGGTCACTGTTAGCATCTTAATTTCAGTGAAGCACCTTTTAATCACATTGGGTCCAGGAACGAAGTCCAAATTTGCTTTCCCTAGAAAAACAGTGCACAAAATGAGACCTATGCTTTTGTATTTTTCAAATTGGTCTTGAAGAATTGATATCCCAAAAAGAGAAAAGCCAGAAGGTAATTTTATTTAAACAATCTTGCTTAGAATCACCATCTATCTTCAAGCCCTCTAGCAACCCAAAGATAAGCAAAACCCCAAATAACCAAAAACTTTCCATCTGAAATGTTAACATTCCACATGCAATGGAGACCCTTTGGACAGACAGAGCTGTTTGCTCCTTTTACCTACAATTGAAGTTATTTCATGCTTCTTAAAGGAGCAATTAAATGTAATCTTATGAATTCTGAGCACTTAAGTTATACACATTGACTGTGCATGAGTGAATTCATGTTCAAAAAAAATCAGCTAAAGATGGCTTCAGGTTTTTCAAGAATGAGAATAAGAAAACTGACTGTGTTAAATTTATACACTTTTGTTGGAAAGCTCAGAAATCACATTGCTTTGGAGTAATGACTTGGTAACAACTAAAAAGAATAGGAAGTAGGTCAACCTGTCACCTCTGAGAAAGTGTTCAATTTTCACAAGTTATGGGACTGAAATTTAAGCGTATGCTCCAAGATGCCTTAGAATTTAGCATTTAAACCCAGTGGTGATTCTACATATGGGGGGACATGTGCATATGCTGCAGGGGCAAGGGTGAAAAGCTTGCTTGCAATTGCTATTTCTAGATGCTGTGGTGATAGACAACAGGGACATGGGCTTTTCCAGGGTAGGTGAGGAGACAGACCAGTAGGTCACCTGTGACCACAACAGCAGAAGGGAGACATAACTAGACTCCTGAAGCTCAGTGTCCCTCTGAATGCCAACTCAACTGGGAATACTGCTGGTCAAGCAAATGTCTTGTCTTTAACTATTTCCCAGACTGCTTTAAATGTACGATGTGTGCCATTCAGTCTTGACACTGGAGTTCAGTTTGAAAGACTCCAGTGAAGGACTTAAATATTTTAGGAAAAGGCATGGGAAATAAAAGAAAGTCAACAATTGTATCTTTGATTCTTACATCCTGCATGGGTTGCAGGCACAGGGCCTGCACTTTGGCGGGAAAGTACTATAAGCAAGAGCACTGGAGGCCTATTTCCCTTTATTGTGGCATCACACATTTAGTATGAACTCTATTTCTAAAATAATGGCTTGTAAGTATAGAGTTATAGGTTTGTGTTGATATGCAGCAAGAAAAAGTAATTTAAACAAGACAAATTTGGACATGAAAGTTGAGACAGACTATTTCTGATACTGACATAAATTCTGCAGCACATCAAGATGGAGAAAGGAAAACTACCAAAAGTCAACCCACAGCAAAATTTCATTCAGGATGAAAGAGTTATTGTCATTGTAATGATTAGGCAGTTCTTAAGAAGGTGTCTAGCTGATGGGCTTACTGTTCACATAGCATTAAAACCCACGGTTGATAAAGTCTTCATCTATACCTAAGAAAGCAAATATTGGAAAATCTCTTTGTGTTCTTCCACATCCTGCAAAACATCTGAGCTGACCCATAACAAGGCCAGAGGGGCCCACAGCCCACCATGTCAGACTGAGCTGGTTAACATTAGACACCCATGCACCCACTTCAGGAAATCACTTCAAGCTTACACAAGGCACTTGCTAACAGAACAGACCACACTATAAAGTTTTAGGTGAAAGCTGTTCTCCAACAGTCCTGCTGATACTGTGCACTTAACGTTACTATATATAATGTTATGTATGCATAATAATTTCAAATGACAACACTTGTGCAAGGTGATAAAAAAGTACTAAGGGTGTCAACTCCAAACACCTAGCGTTTGAAAGAAATACAATAAACTTTGGTGATGTGCCCTATTTTTTGGCAATGAGTATACATAGCCTAGTGCAAAAGCAGGCACATCGTTTCAAGGATCAGCCCTTAAAAAAATTCAATTACAGCATGCATTGAGCGGTTTCTGACCTACAGCTCTGGAGCAGCTGATGTGACTTTGAACACCATTAGGAACACATTAAAGAGTTTGTAAGGTTGTAAGTTAATTATGTCCTCTGAAAGCCTAGTTGCAAGAAAGTAATGCTAGGAAAAGGTCTTCATATACATGAAATGAGTTAGGAGAGCCACAAGAGAGGAACTGTCTGCTAACAACACTACCTGTCACTCCAGGGACAGCGTGAGGCAGATGTTTGTTACTTTTAGTACTAAACATCAAGAAAATAGTTAAGGCGGGACAAAAACTTTTTAAGCTCTACCCTCAGTGGTGTGGCAGAAGTCTTCCTGACTTTACATTCAAAGCCAACCTCAGAACATTAAAATCTTGGAAAAATTTTTATTTTTACATTAATGACCTCAGAATATAGCAATTATTTGCCTCTATTTTGAGACAAGAAAAACATCATCATTTTCACTCTGATCAGCATGTCTGCCCCAAGGTTATAGTAGTAATTTGTTAAGGTTTTGTTAATTTATTTGGTTCCTGTTGCAAGTATGTGTTTTGAAACATGCGCACTATGTAAGGGGTGTACTCACAGAGAGAGCTATGTCTGTGCTGAATTCATTAGTCCTTTATTTCTATTCTGAAAATAATTTGGCCAATAGTGCTGACAAAGTTGAACTTTTGTCTCCAACTTTAAATTAATGAACTTGTAAATTCTGACAGATTTTGATATACTGGTTACCCTGAAGCCATTTCAAGGTTTACAATCCTAGATTTGGCAGTTACTTTAACTTTTACTCTGATCACCAGTTACCTTAGTGCATGAATACAATATATCATCCTAGGGATGTTTTTCCTATCGTAAACATCCGTAGTCTCTGGATAAAAGATCTAAAAAACAAAGAGCACACAGTTAAAGGAGACGACATTACTGAGAAGAAAAGTAGGTAAAATGAACTCTCTGCAGAACCATATCTTAAACTTAACAGAATTTTAGCTGTGAGTTCTATACAGTTATAAATCAAAGACTCTTCTGATGTTATTTTAACTTTATCAGTAGTTTCCATAAGGAAGTATTTAATAAAGCATAAAAGCTAGTTAAGAGGGGGGGAAAAAAGGAAAATAATCTGACAGCATTTCAACAGGCTTTTTAAAGAAAAGGTCTTTCAGCACAAGCTCAGGTAGCAGGGCTTGTTTTCCCACAGACAGCCAAAACTTTGGATGCAAAGCCTCATGGCAAGCCCATCTTATCAAGTATGGTTTAAATATGTAAAATTCTAATTGCCAGCACCCACAACGTTGTGCGTACATCATTTACAGAGAAAGATTAAATAAATAAAATATTTCTCTCTGAATATAAGTAATTTAGCCAAAAGTCACATCATAAGTTCCAATTCTGGTTCTACCACTAATTTGTTCCTGGCCTTGGTCCCAGTCACTAAACACTGTTTCTCCACAAAAATAAAATGAAAGACTTAGCTAACCGTGAGAGTTGGCAGCATGTTTCCAGCACAAGCCAGGCACTCAGAGCTGAGCTGTCCCACAGTTAATAGGACAACACTGCCTATGTCAGGAGCACAGTGCCCTCTTCATGATTTGCTCACAACAGCTTTGGGAGGGAGACTTGGGAAAGCTTTTGGCCATGCCCACCCTTCGCAACAGAAGCAAAATCTTTCAGAGAAGGGATGGCAGGATGGAAAAGAGCCAGCTGAACAGAAGAATCAAGTTTGGGAAAAAAAAATCATTAATTTTAAGTTGGAGGATAGTGTAGGAGTGCTCTGTACTTAGATGAACATTGCTGCAGGCTTGGGTTACAGAGTACATCAGCTGCAGGAATCAGCCTTGCCTAGCATGTTGTTGGCCTTGCTGCTCTTAAGCTTCAGCCCTGGCATAGCTATCAGTTTTTTAAATGCAAACATCAAGTTAAAAAAAACCCCTGGCCTGCGAAAGGCAAGGCCCTCCCTGTCTATGGCACTTCCGATGGCGGTCATGGGTGCCCTTTCCCACGGTGACTGGCCAGTAGTCTCTGCAGCAGTTCAGGCTGCCACCTGAGCATCCCTCCTGTGCCCAACAGTGTCCCCACCCATGCAACCTGGGGGCACCTGCTGGGCAGCCTGGGTGAGAGAGTACTTGCCCTAGGTTGTGTATGGGTGCTGAAAGGTCCAAACAAGTAGAGTAGGTGTTTTCATGCAGCCCTTTCTTAAAGGATTTTCATCCAAAAAAGACTCACTGGTGCCCAGAAACAGCAGCAGAGGGGGGAGATGACAAGCGAAGACCCACAAGGAGGAAGATAAATATGAGAGGTGACCCAAGAAAGCAGCTGGCAGAAGAGGAGCAGCAGCATAGCCACGCAGATGCACTGGAACGTGCAAGGACAGTCTGGAAACAGGGCAGAGGCAGAGAAACTGGGACATACATTAAGAGGAAGAGGCAGCAAGAGACATGATGAGAAAGGAAGCAGATATTTACATTTTCTGTTTTAAACCATATTGCTTTCAGGCCCTCACAGAGACTGTACAAGCAATAATACATAGCTAAAACATTGCTAGCATCCCCATTTGTCTTTCTGTGAGAGAAGAGCCTTGAGCAGTTCGACCCACAGCAGCCTCAGCCCACACACTGGCAGCAGTAGCACGTAACTGACACTCCCACTGCTTTCAGCATTACCTTCTCTTCAGGTTTGTTTGCTGAATCGCCCCTTTCCCACAGACTTACTGTAAGCAACCACCTATGCTCAAGCAGATGAATGGGGATCTCAGTCAATGCCTTGAGCCGATTTCTTTGCTGAAATTTAGAAGCTTACCTTAGGCAGACCAATGGACTCCATTGCTCTTAACCACTGCACAGTATTGTCAGTGTGCCGAAAATGAAGACCAGATCTCTACCAGAAACATAGAAGGAGAAGATGATAAAAGTCACAAAGCAAATCCTCAAATTATTTATCCTCCTATTGCTTCCCAATTTTATACCTTAAAGCTGAGTTCAAGGAAATTTTCCCTTCTTTGAACCTGGAGACCAAAGCATCATAGCTGCAATCCTATTAATGAAGTGTCCTAATGTACCAACAGTCCCACACTGTCCAGCTCATTTTTTTTTTATCTAACGTTTTTAAGCCAGATTTGTACCATCTGGATAGTCTGTCTGAAGTGGTCTTTTGTACAGCCTTTCAATAGTCTTTGGGAGTAAAGGCTGGCTGTCAAATACCAGGAACCACTACCTCCAAGTGGTAACCCTGCTCAGCACTACTGTGAAGGAGAACAGGTAAGGACCTCTTAGCCACTCCTCAGATCTACATGAATACCTGACCTTCCCTACAGCCTACATATGCAGCAGCGGAAGTGGAAAAGGGTTGATGTTTTGGGGGTGTTTTTTTGTTTTTTTTTTTTTTGGGGGGTGGGGGGAGTGCTAGGGGCGCAGGGATGATGGTGATGTGGGTTTTGGTGTTTGTTTTTATTTGTTTGTTTTAAACAGTCTGAGTAACAGGTGAAATGAAGCCTGAAATCAAGTTTTGGACATTTTCAAGAGAAGCGTTTAAATGTAATCAGGATTTTTAACTGTGGTTGTGTTCACCATATAGAACCCAGAACAGCTTAATTTCTCAGCTCTCACACAGCCAATGATTGTACTCTAAAAACATCCGTTTCATATTTTTTCTCCCTTCTCTACATGTTGTGATAATACATGCATATATTTCTGTACTATTTGGGATCTTGAAGTTAAGGAACAGCTTGCAGACCTAGCAAGCTAAGATTTACTGGTAGCTTATTTTTTGTTTCTCAGTGTTAAATTTGTTAAAATAAACACACACATCTAATGAGCTTCATGTCCTCCTATACAAAATGATGGAAAACTGCAATAGTTAAGTCAAATTTCTGAATTGCTTTTGGCTCCTGTTCCTAATGAGAAATGATTGTATAAATGGTAAAGCTCATATTCTCCCTGTAGCCAGAAATGTAATTTGTTCAGCTTTAAAACATTAAGTGGTGCTATATAGTTTTTTTCCTAAGGATAAAACATTTCTAAGTTACCACGTTGGCTTCTTGGTGCTATGTGTCTTCCATTTGTTTCAACAGTCTTATCAAAGAGATGCAGAAAGTTAACCAACCATGCCTGGGTACTTTTAAAAGTTGGAATACAGACAAAATTTGTTTTGTCAGTCAAAAAGTTATTACCTTGTAGCGCACCTGCTCTGCGTCATAGATCTTTCTTTCTGACACCACATTAGGGGCAAAAAATTTCGCAAGCTTGGCAAGATAAACACCATTCCTTAAGCCTTCCTCTAGCTCTGTAGTTGGGGGCAGCTCTTCCTCCAAGCAAACTTCCATCCACCTAGAAACACATCATTTGGGAAACATTGTTATTTGTTATTATAATAGAAGTGACACATTCACCTATAACCATTTTATTTTTAGTATCACTACCACAACATAAGAGAAAAGGGTGTGTGCTATGGAGAAAATTCTCATATTCATTTCACATGGCAGATCAAAATGACTAGAGAGTATTTACATCATGTGGATGTGACCCATTAATAACCAAACAACAGGCTTTGGAGTATATATCCCTTACAGAGTTTTACTCGGATCTTTTGAGCAGCACTAAGTTTTTAAATATAGTAATGTAAGCAGAAAACGTAAGAAAAGCCAGAATGTTGTGCATTATTGGTATTGACATTTCTAAAAGTCTGTGACAGCTATACCAGTGCTGAACCTTGAGACCAACCAGGCCAGCAATGTGCTAGGTGAGGCTGGGTTCCTGCAGCCAACATGCTCTGCAACCCAAGCTTGCAGCAACGCTCATCTAAGTACAGGGCACTCCTGCAGCTCATGCTCCTCCCACAACATGGGGCAGCTCTCCACGTTCATATGTGAAACACATGGTGCCAGTACTGAAGAAGTGAAGCTTTTTGATGAAGCAGTCCAGGGTATTACGCTTTTGAGACTGCAATGGCAGTGATTTGGCTGAAATATTCCTGCT
>NW_008588641.1:7546-18672 GCF_000691845.1 Merops nubicus
TGCCTATCAGGTGGAAGAGTTTCTTGTCAACCAGTAACTAAATCCTTCAAAGGTTGTAAACTAGTTATGCTTTTGAAACTTTGATGTCAGATACAGTACTAGATAGAAAACAGTTATTAAATACATAACTAGTTCAGAAGGCCAGATAATGTATTACACAGTATGCTTATATTGAATACTGAAGAAAAACCTCTTCCAAGGCACTCCTGAAAAAGATTAGCATCCTAGTCACTGAACCAGAAGTTCCTTATATTGGTGGTCTAAGTGTTTTGGTCCTATGATATTACTCTTACTTCTAGAAGCTAAATCCCATTACAAAGGCAATAAATCTGGTTAGTTCTTTCCCAATAAGTTTGGTGGTTTTTTTTTTGTTTGTTTGTTTTTTTAAACGTAGGCAATCTTTGTTGTTGTTAAGATATTAATGCCATTACAAGTGGGCAAGAATAAAGCTGAAGACAGTTCACTTTACTTATGGTCACTAAAACAGCATTCCTGTATGCTGCATGAGACAGCATTACAAATCTAACACCACCTCCACAGGTGTGACTTAAGAAACCAGAAAGCTGGAGTCCAAGTTGAAAATGAGCCAGTTTTCCTCCCACCACAAAGAAAAAAGCTCACTACATCATTTTATTTCATGTTAAAACTCAAGACAAATGACCTACTCTATTAAACTTTTGGGCTTGTTACAGCACATACAGAAGTTGTTCCACTGAAGCACATACTACCTAAATAGCTCTTCAGGAAACCACCAGCCATAAATCTGGGACAATATAACACAAAGCTGCTGGGAGCAAGTGTCATTAGTATAAAGGCTGCTTTAGAGAGGAGAATCATGTCCCTGGTAAGTTTCCTTGCTCTATCCTGCATTGCATGTTCATGTTTTAAGGGTCAAGGGTCCCAAAAGTCATCCTTATCAGGGTCAAGGGTCCCAAAAGTCATCCTTATCAAGGATATTTTACAGACAAAATAGATAGACACAATAAGACAAAATGTCACAACGTTTATCTTCTCCAAAAGAGACAAGGAAGGATAAACAAAGAACATGTAGTCCCAGCAAATATGATTTTCATTTGAGCCCATTAGCTCCTGTATTTCCCAAATTCTAGAGTAAGGGTTGTACAGATAGCATGAGGAGCATGCTGAACCACAAAAAGTATTCATCATGAGCTAAAACTGACCCTGTTGACTGATGGATCATCTCCAATGAGATGAACTCTATGTCCCCAGAGCAGCATTTGGTACCTTGGACTGGTTCCTTTACACTTCTAATTCTCTATTTTCTAATGAGAACTTTTGACATCTTCAGCCCAGTGCACCAAAAAAAAAAAAAAAAAAAAAGATTACATTGGAGCTGTCTTTGAAGATACACAAGTTTGCTTCCACCCCCCTTTATTTTCTTTCTTCTGGTACAAAAGATTGCTACTTAGAGTCAACTTTCCCCTAGCCCAAAATCAGCTGGTGTAGGAGCTCCCCCTAAAAGCAAGCCAAGCCTTGCTAGTTGCCTTTCCATCACAATGAGCTCTTCCTAGGACTTTCACCATACAACTGAGACTGACCTTCAGAAAGAGCTCCAAGTGTCAGCGACCCAGGTATTACCTTCAGCAGCCTTACAGTGAATATCTAATAGCAAGGCATTGTTTAGATCAAAGAAGGAAAGGCTAATAGCAACCTGAGCGCAACAATAGGAGAGAGCGCCAGCATTCAGAGCAGGTCTAGCTTATAATTTATAACCCTCCAAAGTCCTGTTCTCATGCTACAAAAAACTTGCTGTTCATAACACGCTGCTGGTTTAGAAAGGCAGAGGAAAGGATGCATTTGGGTGATTGAGTCCAGTTTTATAAAAAGGTCTATATAAAGTTGAGTCATTCCCCAACCTCTCAATGAGATGCTGATCCAGTGTGAAAGCTGCTCCTCAGCTTTTCAAATCTTCTGTAATGCAACATCAATAAAACTATCTTGATTTGTTTCCAGTGTGATGATGAGCCTGTAAGATGAATCTGGAACCGCCCTATTCTGGATGGGGAGGCTACCATATCTAGTGGGTAAATGCAACACACACTGAGGAACAAACAGGAAACAGTATGAGGAAGTAAAGAAGCCAGGAAAAAAAAAAAGACAATTGTATTTTTCATTACTCAACACAAGTTCAAGTAACCAGGTTTCCTTTTAGAATAAGAATGCTATTAATTCAGTGCAAGAAAAGGAAAATATATACCTGAAGCAAATGGAGAAGTATTGAAAGATATAAAACTTTCTTTCCATTTATAGCTAAAAATTTTTAAATTATACCCATTCTAGAAAAACTTGCATATCTGCAATAGGGCAACTGTAAGACTTAGAGCTTTTGAGACTCATTCTTCAAGACTGAGAACACAGCTACAGCTGTATGACAAATAAGACAGGTTTTAGCTATGTCTGGAAGTTGCAGTACTTAGCTACAGCAAGATCTACTGTGAAAGGATTTACTCCATTTTGCACACGTTTAATCAGAGGAAGGAAAAACCTCAGGATTTGCATGAAATCCTGCAAACACACAACCAACTTTTTAAGTTCGAGTTATGCAAACAGCTGCCCAGCTATTACTCTCTCTCCCATTTACTGAGACGTCTGTAGCCATTTTCTCCTCAATGTTTGCACACACAGTTTTGTTCCCTTTTTATCGATTCAGTTAAAAGGGAATTGTGGTTTTAAAAAGAAAGAAGCATTACTTTAAGGTTGTGAGGTTCTGCTTTTTAAGATAAAGTTTGGTGAGTTTATGAAAGTTATTACATGACATGGTCCCAACAGCAGGAGTAGGCTGGACTGAAAAAAACAGAAATCCTTCTACTTCTGTTTCTTTAAGTGAAACAAAATATCCACCTGACAATAAGGATTTATAGGTACCTTTGGAGCAATTTATTTTGCCTCAAGGTTAAAAAAGCACATTGCATTTGGCTCACCCACTGTTTTCCTAAGCACACTGTACTGCAGCATCAGCATCAGATTTAGATCTGTTGCAGAAACTCTTCCCCATGAAAACTAGTTAATACCATTGCCATACAAAAGTAAGGGCCTATAACTCAACATTAGACAGTGTGTTTTACTTCACTATGAAGCCAGTGGAACAAGACTACTATGGCTATCAAATGCTGATGTATGTTTCTGCCATTTCCTTTTCTACAATGCAATCTTATAACTAAATACTATGTTTTTAGCAACCTTAACTTATAGACTGATGTACGTCATGAAAAACTGCTCCAGTGGTGAATGTAATGGTTGACTTGGTCACTCATTATTGCTAGACCCAAATTCCACTCCATGGTGGAGGGAAAAAAGGCAGTCTCAGGAAGTAGACCAAAACACACAACCTCCCTGAAGTCCTGGGTAGAACCATCAAAAATTACCTGTCATTAGAACAACCCTGCAGAACTACCTATGCCAGTTTTAGAGTTATCATCTGTGTTCAAAACTGTGGAAACAGATGTTTTCCTAAAGAGAGACACTTGGGATGATAAACTAGTATGAATAAATACAGTCGGCTTTAATTTTCATATTACTGCAGTACTTGCCAGAAGAGAAAAAAAGGATTTGCCTTAGACAAAAACCCAAACCCAGGCCTGATCAATAGAAATGTATCTCCAAAAGATTAATTCCTATACATAGTCCTGGAAAGCCTGCCAGGAATGAGCATTGAGGTACAATTCCTTTTGCTTTGCTTAATTCTGTTTTGACTCTTGGCAATACAAGGCCGAGCAGTTCAGCAGTGAATTTCTGGCAAGATAATAATGATGACTTCTGTGCCAGACCCACAAGCAGTAAACAGCATGCTGCTCACCAACTATTCCAGTTTCCACATTTAACCATGCAAAATGGCAGCAGTGTAATGAGCTCAGGCTTGCACTTTAAAAGCAGAAAAACCTCTGAATCTCATTCAAAGCAAGGGTCAAAAGATCTAGAAGCACCAGCACCGCACTATGAACTTAACCAGTTATGAAGCAGTCATGGACAATCTGTGTGGTCAGCAAAGCACACATGGCAGGCTAAGGGACTGGAAATGCCAGAGCCATAGTTCAGCAGAGAAGAGAGGATACATTGTACAACCTACCCAAAGCCCATCACATTTGGCACATGCTGAATATTGCAGCAAACTTTATACTTGTACTGCCCTGCCTTTTCAGATTTATACTGCAAGATGTGTATCCAAAAGCACCAGATTCTTAGCTCCTGGGAAGCAGACCTTTGGAGAAGCAAAGATGGAACTCCAGAGCCAAAGTTCAGAACACTGGATGTGCTTCTATGAGAAAGGTACAGTGAACAGAAGGTAAAGATAAACTGCCATCCATTTACTACCCGCCCCGGCTAGCAACCACAGCCTTTCACTCTAGTTCAGCACATGCATACTGCAGGGAAGTGAAACAGACTGTTGACCTAGAGATTACAATACAGACATCTCATTCCAAACAAAGGGTGAAAAAAGATCTATTTGTTAAAAAATAAGCATAACAGTCAGTCCCAAAGCAGAATATTGGATTCTAACTTTAAATGTCTGTAAAGTGGTAGGATTATTTCTAAGTCAAAAGTTTTATTTGAAGATACTAGAAATACACAATAGTCTGAAGCATGAGAACTTGCCATTTGGTTCCACGTTGTGTCTCTAGCTTCTGAATCTAAAGATTTAATATGAACTCTTAGCTCTTAGCTCTTCATTTGCTTTTGTGCTCTTAGCTCTTCATTTGCTTTTGTTTTTTAATGTAAATTTTTTTTTGTTTTTTCCCCACCAACAGTCCCATGAATATTGCTTTAAAAAGGAAGGTGAGAGCAGCAGAAACAAGCTAGGTGTGTTGCTTGGCTGAACACAGGAGTGGTGGTGGCATTGACTTGTTTATAAGGGAAGACAGTGTTAAACTTTGGAATTTGCTCTCAATTAGACTGCAAGCTTTAGCATGATACATATCTTAAACCAGACACCCTTGGAAAATGATTGTTTCACAACAAGTGCATAAAAAGCTTCCAGTCCTTCCATGAGAAGATGTACAGACAATTTTATTACAGCAGAAAGGATGAGTTGTATAGAAAAACTACACAAGCTTGGAGGTTCCACTTAGAGGCTGTGGAGAGCAGTAACAGAGCAGGCAGCTGAGATTACTTTCTTCAGACCTTTTTTCCCCCCCTCACATTCTGGTGCATTAAGCCTCAGGTCTTCCTTACAGTTGGGAGACTCAGCTAAAGTCAGAGCTACAGGCCTCTGCTGTCAACTTACACTTGAAGCCATACACCCTGGAAACATCTCCAAAATCTGAGGCTCTAGATTCATAGTCCAGTGACAGTTTCTACTGAGTCTCAAGTTTTATTCATCTTAAAAACAGACTGTCTAAACAAGTCAACATTTTATGATCATGGGTCACTAAAGCAGTGCAGAGAAGGAAGGTGTTATGTATGTTGTTCCAGTCACTACTTCTCCTTATATTACATGGAAGTAGCAACATTAAGATAGCATCATGGAGGACACCGAGGATCACATGACTACACAATATCTCAGAACTTCAGCCAGTAAAATGAGTGTCAAACCTTTCAGCTAGAGATTTTTGAACTTGTGGTGCTTTAGTATTTTACCCTTCCATAAATCAGTTCAGATTTGAAGTTTAATCTCTCTGGGTCTCCAGCTAGTGTTAGATTTAGCAGCATCTCAAACTTTTTTTTATGCTTATGATTTCACCAAGGAGGATACTGACTTTCAGTAAGAACTACTCTGAAAACTGTGAAACATTCACAGATAGATTCTTTGTGCCCGAGCATTAAAATAATACAGATCTCACTTCTCATTACTACATTTTGTCGAGTTGTGCATACTTGCTTGGTTTGTTGCAACATTAATTTCTCTGATCAAAGCCCTTCTGATGCACTTCATATTCAATTTAGATGAGTAGTAGTGACAATTTGCCCACCCTGTCCAGCACACTAAAACAGCAATAAATCATTTCAGCAACGTTTTTCCACACCAATTTCTGCTGCCATGGCAACACTGCCATATTTACAAAATAACCTTAAAGGTGTTATAAAAATCTGGTTCACAAGATGGCAGCACAGATACCGTTTGTTGTTTTAATCTGTTTTATTCCAGTCATTCCTTATGTGGGTTAATCAGTGATTAAAGTCCACACTGAAAGGTGCTGCCCAGGAAACTTGCTCTGGAGCCCCATCATGGCCCCATCGCCACCGCAGGCTGCTGGGCACCCAGCACTAGCAGAGTCCCGTTTACTCAGCACTTCGAGGGGCAGGGGGGAGAAAGTATCCAGCAACGCCCCAACAGGCAACATTAGCACGCAGGCCTGCATTTCATGACAGCCGCCAACCTTTGCAATCAGAAAGGCTTTGTTTTGCCCTTTTTTCTGTTCACAGATCCATTAAAATTTAGCACCGTGTATCCACCACAAACACAAAGAGTGTGCTGTGAGATAACGCACTGAGTGGGGGCCAATGCTAATAAAGCCCAGGCATGGAAAAAGGAATGCGTCATCTTATCCCCCTGCTCTTGGCCAGGCTCCAAACTGCCAGGGGCTGGGAACAAATGGTGAAGAGGCAGGAGAAAAAACAGTACCAGGAAGGGAGCTTGCCACACTGTTGAAGGCTGAGCAGCCACAGTGAGTATTTCTCCTTAAGAAACGTCACCTAACTCTTCTCAGCTGAAAGAACACTACCCAACAGGTTACTTGAGCAAAGGTGGCGGAAACACTAAATCAGTGTTCAAATATCTCAGGGTAGAAGTAGTATCTGGGGAAGCTGTGGTCTAAGTCTCTCATTTTACAGGAGGAATTGGTTTTTCTCTTGTATGAAAAGCAGAAAAATGATTAAACAGAGCAGTCCTCTCCTAAAAAAACCCATGCAAACTCTGTGTGACAAAGTTAACACAACTCAGATTGACATCCATCATGCAGCTGCAGAGTCTAGACCTGTTTTAACAGCCTTGTCTCCAACAGGCAGCAGAGACCACAGCAGCAGAAACACAAGTCTTTCCTGTGTTAGTCTGGCAGTAGCGGCTCAGTGGCCCCTAGAAAGCATAATTTCAGACAGATGACAGACTCAAACCACTAATGAAATGTCAGGTAGTGCAGACACAAGCCCCATAGCAAGTCCCACATGCAAACACAAAGGATATCCCTCCAACCTCACAAATAAAATAATGCTTTTATCAGGAAAGGAAAGGAGCTGAACTTGGCACGTGAATTTATCTAAACTTAGTATTTTGTCAGTCTGTATAGACATTGATTCGATAAACAGAGGCAGATACGGCAATAAAAGCATTTTTATACAGTACAGCATTTGTTGGTATGGAAATGTTACAAAACAAGTTATTCCCCCAAACACATGGTTGCTTTCGAAGAACACTGTGATTGCAGACTCCAAGACCATAGTTTAGACTTGCACATCATACTGTCTTGCTACCTGCTACTCCAGTTTACTCTGTTCTGATAAGTCTTCCAACAGCTGCAGTATGGCAATACAGCTTGAGGCACTCTCTCAAAAACCACAGCATATGTTACTTCAGATTTACCAATTTTAAGAGTTCTTGGCATAATCTAATAGTCCTCCAAGTAACCCACTCAAGAGGAAGAGTAGCAGAAGATATGTCCCCTTGGCAAGCCACAAAAATGTTACTGCAAAATAACCAGTTGTAGGTCCTTCAGATAACCTTCACACTTCCATCACAAAACAGACCTACTAATCTTAAGCCACAGTTATAGAAACTCTTTACCCAATGGCTACACCCTGCTGTGGCAGCAATTACTGTCCAAATTGATAGAAAACAGAGCTGTAGTCTCTACAAAGTGGTCTATCCTAGTTTATCTGGTGACTTTGATGAAGCTACTACTAAAGCTAAACCAAACCTGTCCATCAGGGTACATGCAACTTTTGCTCACCCTCTCCCAAACTCCAGTGCATCACAAGAGGTGATGTTTCTATCAGCTGTGAAGCTAGCCACACATGGAAGGACAGAAAAGAAACATCAAACTCATCATTTTAACATCCAGATCTGGTGTTTCATGTCTTTGCCTGTTACCACTGCACAGTGTCTTCCATGCAAGTATTCAGTTCCCAGCTATCCAGAGAGATAAGCTGTTACCATTCTTTGCAGGTAAGATGACAGGCATAAATATTACCACCATGTCTATAATTAACTCATTTTCCTGGGGTAAAAAAGCAACCTAAGGAAGCACCTGAATTGTAGAAACAACATAAAAGCTTGTATGTTGTGTGGTTGTTAATCCAAGTCCATGATTCAAGACCAGAAACAGAAAGACACAGCTAGCTACACCTGTGGACCTGCCTATTTACTTGGTGACTGATGCGGGTGTGTCAGAAGAAACCCCAAAGGAGATGCAGACTAAAGAGCATGTCAAGGTGACACAGGAGACCTATGGCAGAGCAAGAAACCAAGCTCAAGCATGACAGAATGCAGGGCTGCTGTTCTGACTCCTTGACCAGTTCAAGTCCACTAGATTACCTTAGGGTATTCATATTTTACTGTCTATTTGACAAAGGTTACTTTTGTGAAAGTAACTAGCAACAAGCATGCAGGTACAGAAACCATAAAAAAGGACCCAAGAAGTACATCTACTAGACAAGCAGCTGGGACTCTTAAAGAAAGCTGCAGGACAGCAGCCAAGTAAAAATTAAAAGACATGGGTGAGAGAACAAATGTTAAAGAAAAGAGGAAAAGAGCCAGCTTGTGAAAGGCTGACCTGTTAAAAGCATTTAGTGTTATGTAAACACTGCTAACTCCCTTTTGTTGCTGTTTTGCAGAGTTTAAACTTTGTCCCCTGTCAAAAAGAAACCTAAGACAGAATAACCAAGTTAAATTCAAGGCATTTAGGTGAGAAGCTCCACACACAGCACCTATGGCTTGCTTTCTCCTCCATTTTCTTCCCATGGTTATGCAAGCAACGCTCTCCTCCATTTTCACACTCAGCTGGAAAGAGTACTCCCCTGTCTACTCAACAGCCACCTGGAAGATTTTGAGAAGCATATGCATATCAGGCCTGCAGTAGACAAGAAAAATGCAGACAGAAGTAAGCCAGCATTTAACAATCTGCAAAGAAATGAGACCCTAAAAAATTTATGGTATTGCTTTATAATGGTGAAGTCTTTCTATAACAGAAAAAAAAAATGACAAGTGCTCTGCAGCCTAGCCTTTATCATCAGATCATAAACTAAGACTTGTTGAACAAAGCTTTGGATCCTCCTGGACCATATAATTATTACAGTTTCAAACTATGCAGTACTTTGTACAGAGAGCTGAGGCAGCCAGTTAACACTCTTTACACTAAGGGTAGTATCCAAAATTTCTATGCAATATGTAGATATGAGGTCTTTGTGAAGACCTGGCTACCATTTTGTCAGTGCAAGCAGGATTTTTTTTCTGATGACCTATGACTAGAAGCTACTTAGTCACAAACATCTCAAACATACCTTTCTAGACAGTATTTAAGAGTCAGGAATAAAATAATTCCTTTAAGAAATGAATGTGAGAACAAGCTGATTTAGTTGCAAAACTCTAAAATCTTCCCTTTGAACCACTGATATTAACACACTTAGGAAGCAATGGGGCTGAGTGAAAGCAAAGCTGTAGTTTGAAGACTAGGCTGGGAAGAAAAAACTGATTGCAATCAGTATGGTAAAAATTTAACAGTGTCATTAATAGTGCAGCAAATGCCCAGTGTCTGGTGGCAGCCGTTCAGTTTAAGGGTTTTAAGAACACCATTCCCAGCATCTGTGCACACAAGATAATCTTGTCTCCAAGGACAGTGAAATATTCCTATCAAACTGAATAACTACCAAGCAATAAAATATCTAATATATCTATGCCTCTGTGTTCAGCTTACTCAAGACTGTAAGAGGGTTAAGAAACACTTAATCAGCTGAGACCCTTCCACTCATCAGACAAGGTATTAGGCACTATCAAAAATGAGCTAGCTGGACACCACTTGATTTAAAGGCAACGAATAGGTCAACAGTATATCAAGTCTGGCTTACAGCACCTAGCCCAACCAAGAACCCCATCATCACACGATTTAAAGTACTAGAGCATTAAAATATTCTCCTTTATCCTGCTAAAAAGTGGTTTCAAATAATTTTAATGGGCAAACTCGCTATCAGCATCTACATCATTATCCACCTTCCTCCCAGCCAACTCACATGCGGTGCCTAACTCAGAGCAAGTCATGAATGCCTCTAGATAATCGGTATCATCCTGTCAACCACCAGCAGAAAAGCAGAGGCGGGTCACTCCTTGTCAGTGGTTCCCCAAGCCAGCAGTGTTGCACACAGTGCTGCACAGCCCCAGCCAGAGCACTACAGATATTTCTGGTCACTCCATTTAAAAATGAAATGCCATATGCATGGGAAGTCTTATTAAAGCAAGTTTTGGATTTTTACAGCTATTTACCACTACCACCTCAGTGGTTTACACAAAGTGGGAAATGTAAACCAAAATGCTTGTTTCCTTGTTTATGAATGAAAAGAAAAAAAGAAATTTAAAATCAGAAGGAAAAACTTTAAAGACTGCATCAAGCTACTTACGGAGCTTGTGTGCTACAAAAACTGTTTCCAGAGAGATCAGCTTGTTCTAACTCTCTAGCAAATCTTTAGGTGCACTGGCCCCAGAGAATGGTTTGCTCATTGATTTCTACAGAAGTTGTTTCTCTGAACAACGATAACTACAGAGAAGCTCAATGGAAACAAAGCTAGTGTAAACTGCTTCGGCCAATACAGAACTCTATTTGGACCTACCACCTCCGTCAAGATCTCCCAGGTGCTTCCAGACACAGGAATTGATATAAACCCTTCCATATTTAGAAGGGAAAAGTAGTGCTAGTGATTTTTATTTTTAAAATAGTGAAACACAGGACAGGCAGCCAGATATCCTGATCAGCCCAATTGCATTAAGAAATTATTTTTTAGGATGGTAAGGCTCGCTTTAGTATTTCTACAAAAAGATTACTCTGCCTTAAAAAAGCTAAAGAGTCTACCATGCAATTTCACACTGAAAATAAGATGTTACTATTATACTGAGATTCCTCCAAAGATGATTAGTACAACTGTGTTTACTGAAGCAAAATCAGAAAAATTTAAGACAGAAAAATTTA